>NW_019397870.1:5490-36432 GCF_000591075.1 Eurytemora carolleeae | reverse complement strand
TTGATCTAAATTGATAAAATTAATGGAAATTAGCAGAAAACTGATGATTGTTGAGGAGAATTTAAACATTTTAGAATTTGAAATATTTTTTCATTAACATAGGATATTCTGATCATTAACAAAGCATGGATAATGGATATTTTTTTCTCAGTAGATTAGTTCACGCCTTCAAAAAATTTGTTAGAAACAAAATTTTCTTTTTACATTTTGCTTAATCTCATGCTAGGTGTCTTTAGAATATATGGAATTGGGTCTTTGTCCCAAACTCTTATTTTTTATTCGTGTATCTTTGCAACCTGAGATATTTTAAACATTTACATTTTGTTAGATTAGATAATCTTAGTTTGAAAAACACCTGTAAAGGATACAAAATAGTTAAAAAATTTAAAAACTGGTTCTAAACCAGTCAAAACAATAAAAAGGTCCAAATTAACGTAATCATTCTAGAAAGTCTTAATATTTTCTCTTTTACTCTAAGGAGTCAATTGTAAACTTAGATGCATTAATTTCTGCCATTTATTGTGTTTACATAAATAATTTTGCATAATATAAAATAAATAAAATTAAAAGAAAGAAAACTTTTTCATTTTCTCTTTTGATATGTCAGAAAACTATTGAAAATTGGAACTTTTTATTGTTTTCTTATAATTTTTTGATACTATTTCAGATAAGTAAACAGGTGCATTTATTTATGCAATATATTGTGTGTACACATATAAATTTTTATAATTTATGAAGAAAAAAATGGAAAGAGGAAAAATATTTTCTTTTTTCTTTTATATTTCAAAAAACTATTGAATCGGAACTTTTTATTGTTCTTTTATAATTATTTGATAATATTTTAGATATAAGGCTAGGAGAAGATGTCGGAGAATTATTTATTAATGTGCGTGTAGGGAGGGAGTTCATATAAAGAAGATGAAACTTAAAGAAACTTGAAACAAACTTTTAATCTAAGCTGAGAGCTCAGTGATTCTTTAGCATTGCTCAGAGATACATAATGCAACAGTTCAGTGATTCTTAACTTTTGTTCAGATATACATACTGCAGCAGTTCAGTGATGCTTCAGCATTGCTCAGAGATACATACTGCACCAGTTCAGTGATTATTTACTATTGTTCAGAGATACATACTGCAGCAGTTCAGTGATTCTTCAGCGTTGCTCAGAGATATATACTGCAGCAGTTCAGTGATTCTTCACTATTGTTCAGAGATATATACTACAGCAGTTCAGTGATTCAATACCATTTTTCAGATATACATACTGCAACAGTTCAGTGATTCTTTATCATTATTCAGAGATACATGCTGTAGCAGTTCAGTGATTTTATCCATTGTTCAGAGATAAATACTGCAGCTGTTCAGTGATTCTTTACCATTGTTCAGAGACACAAACTACAGCAGTTCAGTGATTCAATACCATTGTTCAGATATACATACCAGAACAGTTCAGTGATTCTTCACTATTGTTGATAGATACAAACTACAGAAGTTCAGTGATTTTCGCAATTGTTCAGAGATAAATGCTACAGCAGTTCCGTGATTCTTCACCATTGTTCAGAGAACATATTGCAGCAGTTCAGTGATTATTTACTATTGTTCAGAGATAAATGCTACAGCAGTTCCGTGATTCTTCACCATTGTTCAGAAATACATACTGCAGTAGTTCTGTGATTATTTACTCTTGTTCAGAGAACATACTGCAGCAGTTCAGTGATTCTTCAGCGTTGCTCAGAGATAAGTACTGCAGCAGTTCAGTGATTCTTCACCATAGTTCAGAGATACAAACTACAGAAGTTCAGTGATTTTTCACCATTGTTCAGGGATAAAGACAGCAGCAATATCAAAACATTTTTTTTATGATAACTCTTTGTGGAATGCAATCACCATTTCTTATGAGCCAAGAAAAAACTGAGAACTGACAATAAAGAGATATGTTTCAAATGTGACTGGGATATTCCAAGAATACAACTCCGATACTGAACAACAAGAAAAACAATGTTCCATAAGTGCCAAAGATAAATACAACTATGTTCATTCTATGACAAGAATAACCCTATAAAGACAACTATGTGCCTTTAGTCCAAGGTAAATTCAAGGCATAAAAACTAATTTGAACTTGAGATCCTCAGGCTAGGAGTGCCTTACTTGTAAACTACTGACTGATTATGACCTTAAACCAGTTTTAATATGTCAGAGCTAAATATATATGGAAATCCTATATCCTCCCACACCTTATATCTTTTAAACAAATTGATTATTACTGTACAGGTAGTATTACAGAGACCTGACCGGCCAGGCCAGGACAAACCTGACCCTGGTAAACTTCACCTTCAAACTATTCATGTAATACAGCTGGTAGCTCTCATCAGTATTCTTCTAGCTCTGTAAGTAAACTAGGATCCCAGGGGGGGGGGGGGTAGATGGACAAAAAAATTGTATTTCTCTCTGAGCGGAAATCTTTTGTATTGGATACCCTTAATCCAAATTGCTAAATCTCAGTATGGACACTTTTTATTTTCCTCTCCTATGGATATCCCTCCTGGGTTCTGATCAATGAAAGTTGACAAAATTTCAAAATTTCTCGGCTACTGATGGACTGTTCGGTTTTTGTAACACTCTGATTGGTAGCATTTAAGAATGTGAGCTGATTAAATCATTCAGCAGATGAATAAAAAAGAGGAGATCAAGCATTGATCTTGATATCCATAATTCTAAAGTTCAACTCAAGCTCAACTTTCAAAATTTTTTATCTAAATTTAAAACCTCAGTTTCTATTTAAGCATAGTCCATTTGAACACTATTCTGATTGAATGTTTTTCCATTCAATACTACAAACTAAATGATTGGAACAGTTGGTGAAATATTTAAAATATATCAAACTTTTAATAATTCTCAGAAATTTATTTATGAGATTAATTGAACTTTGTTTCCTAACATAATTATTTACAAAAAGCATAATATTTTAAGGAAGTACATATGAAGCTCTTAAACATCAAACCAGCCAAGGGCAAACCTACATCATTTTCATTTTTGGAACACCAATTGATTGTATAAATATCTAATTCAAAACTCACATCCTATCGACAGTTTTTAAAAAGCAAGGCGTTTTTCTTTTTCTAGCGTTTGGTTTTATAGATATTAGACTTAACCAAAACAATTCTTGTTTCAGGGTTGTTTTGCTGGTTTCAATACGTAAAGAATTAACAAGACTCCATGTTCATCTTCGTAGAATTGTCAACAACCTTCCTGCAACACTATCATTGATCCATTCACGGTCTACCCCGCCACAACCTCAAAGTAATGAAAGTGCCGATTTTGCCGCATGGTTGGAACAAAACCAGTTTCCAAAAGAAAATGGCCGCCAGAGCGTGGGTGCACCTGGCCCAGGACTCGCGGTCAAAAACCGTTTAGAAAGCCGTGACTGGTCTGCAAATGGACCAAAACATTATATGAGCAGAAGCATGAGTAGTTGTATACCACGCCTTAGTGAGATAGAAGTGGTAGAGGAGACATTTCTTCTCACTGATATGAAATAATATCTTTAAAACCATCCCTGTTAAAATATCGTCCCATGGGTACTCTAAAAGTGACAGTGCAAGCCATCTATCTTTGTATTTGACAAGATTGCTTTTATAATATCCATTATGCATTTTAAGTATACTTTCATTTTATAATCATGATAAAAATTTAAAAGATTCGCAAAACTGGGACGTTTCAAAAGAAGATGTTTATATTAGCATGCATAAACTAAACTATACCACAGTTCTTATGTTCATCCTAATAAATATGTACCCTCTTTTATTTTCCTAACACAAGAGCTCTGTTTTATATTCCTAACACAGACTGAGCGTTTGTCCTGTTATTTAGTGTAATTGTATATTTTGATTGCAACGTAATATAATCAAAAACCTGATCCAAGTTCCATTGAGAAAAGTATGGTTGGGGAGGGGGGGGGGAAAGTATGAAGGTTTCTTCAAATATATCAATAAATCTATTATCAGGGAAAAGGCCAGCATAAAGTAACTTATGACTTGCCACAAGCTCTAAATTTCTTATCTTCATATTCTGAAACCTGATGATTGTGTAAACCAGGCTTTGAAATGTCAAATTTTTAATGTTTGCATGCAGAATTCATAGTTTTAACATTAGGAAAATTAGAGTTTGTTGCAAGTTATCAATTTTCAAAATGTAAATTGTTTGTATTTTGCATGTTAATGTATTTTTATTTTGAAGAAAGAAACACCTGTAACCTTTAGTGTATATATATATCAGACCTGATGGCTAACATAGGATAATCTGCATATTTAACACTATTGTAAAAAAGTCAATTGTATTTTTGATGTTTAAATGTAAATTAAATGTAAATTAATAAATAAATGGAATAAAAAACATGCGATTAATTGCAAGTATTTCTGTAGTTTGTATTTTCGCAGTTTGCATTTCTGCAGTTTGTATTTCCGGAGTCTGAATTTCTGCAGTTTGTATTTTCGCAGTTTGTATTTCAGAAGTTTGCATTTCCGCAATTTGTATTTCCGCAGTTTGTATTTCATTAGTTTGTATTTCAGTTTTTTTCGCAGTTTGTATTCAAGAAGTTGGAATTTTCGGAGTTTGATTTTTCAGTTTGTATTTCAAAAGTTGAAAGTATTTCTGCAGTTTGTATTTCAGATGTTAGTATTTCCTCAGTTTGCATTGCAGAAGTTTGAATTACCGCAGTATGTAGGTAAAAAGTTTGTATTTCCGCAGTTAGTACGAGGTAAAATCAAAAAGTTTCGACTCAAAGAAGTTCGTAGTAAGATTTCGATTCTACTGGAGACCACCGGAGGGATTTTATTTTCACTGGAGGGTCGGAGTTATTTGGAAATCTTAATTTGATTTAACATGTTTCTTAAGGAAATAAAGCCAACTTTTTTTATTGAGAATTTCCTGTTCAGTTTGGATTGTGATAAATTGTTCGGTAAATAATACTCTTCTCCATAGAAAGCCTTTTAAAAACGAAATATTTTTGTTTACAAATTAGGTCGATTATGTTATGCAAGTTTTTTTTTACTGCTAATAGAAAAAAAACGATAAATGATTCAATAATAATAGTCTTCTTGAGTCTTCTTTTTAAAAAATAACTGAATTTATTTATTTTTAGTCCCTTTCTGTCTCTCAACTGCCCTTTGACCTTCGAATTTAACCTCAAGATATACTATTCGTTTTTAACCCCATATGAAGGCTGTTTCTATTTGCGTGTTTTTGTTTTACAGTTTTCATTTAGAGAATTCCTGTCTTACATTACACGGACTTACCCTTTGCAGAGTTAACATGGCGGGGGGCTAAGGTATGCAAAAGCAACAAGAACATTTTTTTAGAAAAGAAGGAAATTAGTATTAATAAATGTTTTTCATTTTTATTTTTTTGAAACATGCCTTTAAATTTTCATCTTGTTCGCGGATTTTCAATTGCATTAAACTATCTGTTTTGGCATTTGCATGTTTCTATTCAAGAGTTATCCTGTTACACAATTGATTTTATAATACAAAATATTCTTTCCAAGAAACAAATGTTCGTAATTTGGAAATGCTTTTATTCTATTTATTTCTAAGATTTGTTTTTATTTAATTAAATCCCTAAAGGGACTGTAAGCGTACCCTTATAAATGTGTTGCCTGAAACAGTTTGTATTTTAGAAGTTTGTATTTCAGAAGTTTGTATTTCAGAAGTTTGTATTTCCGCAGTTTGTATTTTAGAAGTTTGTATTTCAGAAGTTTGTATTTTAGAAGTTTGTATTTCCGCAGTTTGTATTTCAGAAGTTTTTAATTCAGTGGTTTGTCTTTGTATTTTTTTATTGTATTCTTTAAGGAACTGCAGTTAGCATGCATGCAATAAGGACCATGCCAGATTCCCAGATTCACAACGCGGATCATTTAAACACAGTTCAAGGATGACAGAGAGTTCCGAATTTATTTAGATGAAAAATTGAGTGAAAAACAATTATTATCCATGAAGGGTACCGTTGTTAATCTAGTATGACCTTACAATGCATGAATGGTTACTTGAAATTACGCTTACAGTCTCTTTAACCTTATTTCTATGTCCTTTATTATAATCAGTATAAATGATGAAAAGGATAAATGCAAATATAGATTCTGTGTTAAAATCAGGTTCATCACGTCAAACTAAAGTTAATTCCATTTAAGACTTATAAGATTTTTTCAATTATAGCTCCTCTTATTGAAGAGCTAATGAGAAGAAAAATATATTTTGAATTTCTGAAATGTAACTGGGTAAATTTGCATTTATCATACTTGTGCGTTAAATCAAAAACAAGAGGAGCCACGAGGTGAAAATGTCGTACCAGATATTTGACCTTCTCCTTCTGTCTAGTTGAGCGTGTTGTGATTAATTTGAGAAAAATTGGTCAAATATGTCTCATGTTCACGGTTCTCTGAAATATAATTATTTATCCTGTGTTCTCAAATATACATTGGTGGTCACTTTTTCTCAAAACATCATTTGCCTAAGGGGGGGGGGCGGAGTTATTTGGAAATCTTAATTTGATTTAACATGTTTCTTAAGGAAATAAAGCAAACCTATTTTTTTTTGGAGAATTTCCTGTACAGTTTGGATTGTGAAAGAAAGCCTTTCAAAAACGAAATATTTTTGTTTACAAATTAGGTCGATCATGTTATGCAAGTTTTTTTTTACTGCTAATCGAAAAAAAACGATAAATGATTCAATAATAATAGTCTTCTTGAGTCTTCTTTTTAAAAAATAACAAAATTTATTTATTTTTAGTCCCTTTCTGTCTCTCAACTGCCCTTTGACCTTCGAATTTAACCTCAAGATATACTATTCGTTTTTAACCCCATATGAAGGCTGTTTCTATTTGCGTGTTTTTGTTTTACAGTTTTCATTTAGAGAATTCCTGTCTTACATTACACGGACTTACCCTTTGCAGAGTTAACATGGCGGGGGGCTAAGGTATGCAAAAGCAACAAGAACATTTTTTTAGAAAAGAAGGAAATTAGTATTAATAAATGTTTTTCATTTTTATTTTTTTGAAACATGCCTTTAAATATTGTCTTGTTCGCGGATTTTCAATTGCATTAAACTATCTGTTTTGGCATTTGCATGTTTCTATTCAAGAGTTATCCTGTTACACAATTGATTTTATAATACAAAATATTCTTTCCAAGAAACAAATGTTCGTAATTTGGAAATGCTTTTATTCTATTTATTTCTAAGATTTGTTTTTATTTAATTAAATCCCTAAAGGGACTGTAAGCGTACCCTTAAAAGTGTTGCCTGAACCAAGAAATAATTAGATATTAATGTTTATAACTCTGAAAACTGACTGTGGTTTCTCTACAAAAGTGACTTGTGCATTACTGCTGAAATGATTTATCACTTTTAAACATTAAAAAAATATCTTCCACATTATTGATAAGATAAAGGTTACAAGGGTATTGTTGTGAATCGGAAATTACCATCCTTTCATGGAGGATAACTTGAACGTACCTAGGCTTACAGTCCCTTTAAACAATTAAAATTTGTTCGCGCACATTAAATACATTCAACTCAATATTCAACACTTTAGATTAATAATTTTCTTACAAGTAAAGAAAAAATAAAAATGTTTTAAAAGTTTTAAATATATTTCATTCAGAAATAGAAATGTTTTTTTTTTCAATGCTTCACTTAGAATATACTTTTGCATTAATTATTCACATTGAGAGAGGAAAACATAAAGTTGAAAACAAATTTTCCTTTTATTTTATAGAAACAGTTCATATCTTTGAACTTTGTTTATTAACCTTCAGTTTTTTTTGACGTGATTCTTAAATCATGAAAAAATACCAGTTTCATTTTAATTACATGCTTTTCTGACCATACCTTTTTCACCTGAATCTCTCTAGAAGGGACTGATTCATTTGGTGTACCGTCCCGTTTCGCCTTATGTAATCTGTATGAGTACTGTACAGCTTGCTCGAGCTACTTAAAAGTCGGCCTGGTTCTTGAAATGAACGGGAGTTGGAACTGAATAATCGAATTTATAATGATTTTAAATTGTAAGTATTTATTTCTATCTATTTTTCTTCAGGCAAAATAGCATTTTATTTCGCTTAGAAAATAAAATTTTATTTTATTTCTTGTCCAACACATTTATGTATGTATACACAATAAATAAATTCAGGAATTTTTCCATGTTTTTATTTTCAATCCATTTCGAATAGATTTCGGGTTTAGTGCTAAAAAAATTAATGGGGAAAGGGAAGGGGGGTTGTGGAGTTAAAATAATTAATGATTTGACTAAAGTTGTGATATATTTGAGAGAATGGTTAAAAATATCACAAGTTTATAATTCGAACAGTTTATTAGATAATAAATTCATTTCCTTCCTTTGTGGGACCATTAGAGGCTCAGTATGAGACCAGTGTAATGTTCCTTTGTCATTTGTAAATTTACAACCTATTTGTAAATTGTCATATATAAATAAATTGTAATTTGAATATAATTCATTGGCAATGTATAAAGACTTTTATACAATCCATGTACATTAAACCTGACAGCCTACATTGTCACATGGACTTGGCCACCCTATATATTTAGCATAATATGCGCTGGGTCAATTACACAATAGGTTCACTAGATTAGTAGAAGTACAAGTAAATTTGTATAAGGAAGAATTACACTAGACCTGTAAATCTTTGTACTGGTTTGTATTGTGCAATGATTAGATTCATTGTGCAATGACTACCATCAGTATTTTTAGAAAACCTGACTGACATCAGTATTTCTGGAAATACCAGAATCAGTACTTCAAGGAATACCAGACTGCCATCAGTATTTCTGGAAATACCAGACTGCCATCAGTACTTCAAGGAATACCCAACTACCATTAGTTTTTTAAGAAATACAACATTGCCATCAGTATTTCAAGAAATACCAGACTACCATTAGTATTTTCAAAATACCAGACTACATTACTAATCTGTCAGCTTACAGGGATGTATAGTTTAAAAAGGACCACGCACTGTCCACTTTAGTTCATTTCATACACCGCGGGGCCGAATTTCAACTAGCCAGGGCAACTATACAGTACAAATATAGACTTTAGTACGCTAAATAAATGACCCCGTTCTAGCGCAATTTATGTGGGACACCCTACAACTAAGAAACCTGGCTCAAGACAAGGATTTATGTGGGACACCCTACAACTAAGAAACCTGGCTCAAGACAAGGACAATTATTGCATCCAAACCTTTAATTAACTTAGGGAAGAATGTGGGTTGTAGGGGGTGCAAAGACACCTTCCCCACCTTGGTACCCCCCCATAACACGCACAACCAGTGTACATTAGAATATTTGAGCTGGACCAACCTTTGCGGTCCTAGTTTAGACTGTACCGCTAATTTAAAATTATTCAAGTGGCAGACCTGTGTGATAAGTGATTAGCCAATTCAAGTATTGACTACTTTGTTGCATTAAAACAGCAACTTTAAAAAGAACATTTTTTTAAAAATTCCCCTGCACCCTCTTTTTCCTTAATGTTTGTTCTCTCTATTAAAGTTTGTTTGAGTAGATTTTTATGCAGATTTGTATCTTTGGAATTTAGAGTCTTTTCCGCTCTTCTTTTTACCCCTCTATGAGTTTAACCTTGCACTGACTGTATAATGTTTTATTGAATTGTTTTTCAGGTAATTTAAACAAGCTGCTCTATCTAGGATACTAATAAAGAGATTGTCTACATAATTTCAAGTAATTGTCATTTCAACGAAACAAGAACCTGATACACAAAGATATCCATTTTGTAAGAAAGATAAACCGTAATTTTGAAAAGAAAAATTTTTTTTTTCCTTGTCTGTAATGCATGTATTGATCCATTATTTTTGCTCATTGAAAACAGAACCATTTAAAATGATGTTGGAAGTTCCTTCATATTTTTTTATCGGTTTTGGAAACAACGGCAGAGCCATGGACAGTGACACGTTGATACTTTCTCCAACCTAGACCTGGACATTAAGTTTAATTAACCTATAAGTTGAACTCTTTTTCTGGTTGGCCATGTTGTTAAGAGTCAACTTAGGTCATCTGACCTAGTCCGACTTAATCTGACTTTAAAAGATCTATTAATTTGGTCGGTTAAGGTCGCTGGTTCGGTGGGCATTGGATAGGCTCATCAGAAACCGCTAGAGATGGGTTTCGTTTCTGAGAACGAACGAAATATTTCGTGAAAAAGATGTCGGTCAGAAAAAAACGAATGATGGACGGACGAAATAGATCGTTTAGAGAAATACAAAAACTATTGTTTTTTTTAAAACGAATGAAAAAAACGAACAATTTACGATCATTTGAACAAATTAAAAAACATAGTTTTTTAAGAACAAAGGAATCCAAAAAGATTTGAAATAAAAACTATCGTTTTTTAATATACAAACGATTTTTTACGACAAATTTTGAAAAACTATTGTTTTTTTTAAAAACGAATGAAAAAACGAACAATTTACGATCATTTGAACAAATTAAAAAACATAGTTTTTTAAGAACAAAGGAATCCAAAAAGATTTGAAAAAAAACTATCGCTTTTTACTATACTAACGATTTTTTACGACAAATTTTGAAAAACGATCGTTTTTTTACTAAATGAATGTTTTTATTGAACTAACAATTTAAATGAACGATTGTTCAATGAGAAAAATTTAGGAAATACCTGGAAAATGAATGATAATTTTGAGAACGAAAAAAATCAATTTTTTTGAACGATTGAATTGGGTCGTTTACGATTGATGAAATGAAAAAAAGTTAAACGTGCTCATCTCAAGAATCCGTTCGTTATCAACTTTATGATTAATTGCAGATACTCTTTGTCTACATGTCTCAGTTGTATTGCAGCTTCCTAGAAGTCAAAACTGAAATTAAAAGTCGTCCTCATTGAATTGATATAAACGCAAACCACTGTTAAAACTTAATGAAGCTGTCCGTTCTTTATAATAAACTTTGCACATCCCTAGGGGGAAAGTTTTCTCAACTGAAAGATTTTTTTAAAGATGTACTCTGTACAGGGCGTTCAAATGAACAAAGAATAAAGGAAAAAGAATCGTCTTTGTGAACAATTATTACTTTTAAACCAAATTTTAAAATAAAAGATATGTCTGACACAGGGTATATTTTATATAAACGGTAAAAAGCTGTTCTTTTTTCATTTTGAAAAACTTTTGTATTTTACAAACATTTGCATGGGCTTGAAAAATTTCTGAAAGATGACAACGAAGAGGGAGAACTGTTAGTGTTTTTTTTTTTTTTAATTTTCCTTTTTTATATTACACCAGTTTGCTATCAAAACACAAACAACAAATTTTATACTCTAGCTTCCTCTATTCTATGGCAGTCGAAACATTCAACAATCACTATAAAAATTAATTACCTCGAAATCGTTTCTCCTTTTCCATGTTTTGTGGGACACCCTGTATTTTACTGGTGTGTGAGGGATTATATTGAAGGTTACAGTGAAACATATTTCCCGAAGGAATGTTACTTTTCTGACCTTTTTCTTCTCTCAATTGCTTTTTGTCATATTTTTCCAGGGAGGACAATCTCACCAGGTGTTTTTCTTACAACATTTAAAGATGAAAAATTGACATTCTAATCTTGGGTTTTATGAATTGTATTCCACTTTTAGAATCGTACAATCCTACAATTTAAATGAAATTTCACAGTAATTGAAAAGATGCTGCGAAAATAAAATATTATAGTGACCCTTCATTGATTCTCAACAGTTTATAATTCTTCACGATCCCATATTTGAAAACTATGGATTTTACAGGAAACGAACCCGCAAGAAACGGCAGAAATTACTCTAATTTACAAATCATAAACATTCTCTGAAAGGCTCTTAGGGAAAAAAGTTCTTTTGAAAGTATTTTAATACCATTTTAAAATACTAAAATTTCAAAGTACAATAATGCAACATTATAGCTTGTAAGGAACTGTAAGCGTAATTTCATGAGACCATCCATGCAAAGATGGCAATACCCAGTTCACAGCGGTACCTTGGAAACCCTTTATCTTATAAATAATTTTAAAGATTTTGTCCTTTTTCTAGGTTTAAAAAGGTGTTTAATTCTGATAGTTCCTGCTGCAGTACTATTGCTCAAGTCACTTGTGTATCTAATTCATACTTGATCAGACAAATATTTTAGAGTACCATTGGGAATAGGGCATTTACATTTTTGCATGTTGGGTCACTTGAAATTACGTTTACAGTCCCTTTAAGAAGTTCCCAATATCTATAACTTGTGGGTAGGGAAATTGGCAGTAGGGGGTAACAGGTGGAAATACAGCTACGTATATGGGGGTTCTCATCATTTGTATTTCTTATTGTTGCAGTTCTTGATATTTCACCCATTTTCTATTTCTCATCCTTTGTATTTCTCAATATGTGTTTTTCATTTCAGATAGGGCATTTTAATTTATTGATTGCATTTTTGCAAATTGGCATCTCTATTTCTGTATAGTAAAGTTTGAATTGAATTTTATGATTAATTAATAATCTAAAAATATGTAGGAATAGGTTTGAAAATGCTTTTATTCTTCTATGTATGTAAATGATGAGAAAGAAATGATTAGTATTTGTAGGAAATGATTAGAGAATGTTTACCTCTATAGTGTTAAATATATTTGTATAAGATAAAGGAGAAACTCTATTCTTAATGTTTGTTTAGTTTCTAATGGTTGCCTTATCTGTTTAAACACAATTATCAGGAGATTAGTTCTAGCTTTGTATTATTATCCTGACATTCTTTTCCTCTTATAATACATACTTAAATTCCCCTCTTCGCATCCTTCTCTTGCTTGTTTTCCTTCTCCTCCTTCTCCTCCTTTTCCTCTTTATGCTCTTTCTCCTCCTTCTCCTTCTTTTCCTCTTTATGCTCCTCCTTCTCCTTCTCCTTCCTTCTCCTCCTTCTCCTCCTTCTCCTCCTTCTCCTCCTTCTCCTCCTTCTCCTCCTTCTCCTCCCATTATTTCCATCTGTTAAGAATATTAGCATTGTTTCTAAAGATTATGTAGGTCTAGGTATTCTAAGTATTCAAGGGAGCATACTTCCCCCCTCTTCCCCTTCCTTCCTCTCCCATAGGACTAGAACGTATTGGGTACCCCATCCCCTCCTCCTCCTACTAGATAGGAGTGCTGGGGCGTGTCATGAACTAGTCTGAAGGAGGGGCGGAGACGATATAATTTTATAATGAGAATTGATGGCAAAACTATAATTCTTCTCACTTCCTCTTGTTTTCATCTCTAACTGTTAACTCATTTCACAATTTAGCATTGAATATTTGTCCTATAATGGATTAAAGGGACATTCGGCGTAATTTCAAGAGATGCATGTCAGATTCACAACGTTTCCTTTTAAACCTTTGTTTGAGCAACAATGAAAAAGATATCGTTGTTTTCTATCTGAAAAAGTGTTAATTTCTGGCAATTTTCTTCCTCCATTTTGCAATATTAATCAGAATTTCTCTTTTATTTTGAAATTGTCAAATTTTAGATGAACAACAAGGATATCCTTCTAATTTTCCAAGGGGTGAAGGGTAACCATTGTTAATCGGGCATGTCCTCCTGAGTCTCTGAAGAAGTTAAGGGGGGACAAACCTTTCAAGATATATTGATTTTGCAAAAGAAATGAGTCTTTCTAATTCCTATATCTTTGAAACCTAGTGGTATTCATAACATTTGATGTTTCAAATTAAAACTATTTGATCTAACAGAATTTATAATTTTAATATTTTATGGTTATGCCATAGGGTTGCAAAGATAAAGTAGAAAATCAGAGTTTTGTGGCAAAGACTCCATTCCTTTCGGGTGCAGGAGATTGGAGATTACCAGAAATCGATCTGTTTTTATCAAAATTCTATAAACTATAAATAGAAAAATCCCCTGTATTGTTTATATATTGTTTGAAGTATATAGTGTGGTGTGGCCCATGGGTATGATGTATGAAATTGCATATTATTACCATATATTGGATATTATGCTATCTTTATTGCAATACGCTCAGGGGATACTTTATATAATTTTATTTACAAGATTTAGAATAAAGCTTGTAAGTAGGTAAAAAAGTAAAAATTCATTTATTTATGAAATATAACAAAAACATACAAAATTAACTGCACAGGAGAAAATATTTAAAAACCTCTAAAAGTAGAGGTTGTGGGAATATTTCCACCCAATTATAAAAAAATATAAACATAGGAATAAAAGGAAAAGGAAAGGATAAGGAAAGTTAATTACATGTTTATTGTTTACACTATATTTAATATAAATTGGTGGTGGATTGTTAGTATTTTTTGACGATGAATTAACAACTTTAAGAAATAAAAATTATAGATTTATTTGTAATGTTAAAATAAAATAAAAAGCTTTATGGAGTGTGAAAGAGATAAAGGTTCTATGAAAAACGGACATTTTTAAGCATATTTTTAATTCGCGCCGTAATCCTTTATGTTTGATAATATCTTTTACTCTTTTTGATCTTTTAATTCTTTTCTTTGTAAATTCGTCTTTGCTTTCTTCGATTCTTTTGCAAACATAGCATGTATTAGAGTTAAAACATTTGTTCTGCTGATAAAAATCTTCTATTAAAATCTGCTTAAAATTCGAAATAAGAATTAAATTTGAAAGCTTAGAAAAGTGTCGTTTATTTTCATTATAGGACTAGGACTTGGGGAAGGAAAAGGGCCTAGGTCTATAATTAGGACAAAAAAACAGGACTGTAAGTTAAGGACTGTTTTGATCCAAACTTTGATTCCACTTTAGAATTAAATTACAGTTTTGATATAAATTAATTAATATATAGTATTAAAAGGTTTTTCTTGTACTGACAAACTTATAGTGATGGGCATATTTCTATATTTTATCCCTGTTCTATATAGTGATGGGCATATTTCTATATTTTATAGTGATGGGCATATTTCTATATTTTATCCCTGTTCTTTATAGTTTATTCCCCTTATTGGCTTTGTTCGTTAGCTGTTGATAAATCGTGCGTTGATTGCTAGTTAATCGCTAATCTTTCATTAATTGTCCGTTAATTGATCATTAAACGTTCGTTAATCGTTTGCTAATCTTTCATTAATTGTCCGTTAATTGTTCATTAAACGATCGTTAATCGTTCGTATATATTTCATTAGTCGTCTGTAAATTGTTCGGCACACTAACGGTAATCGTTTGTTTGTCGTTCGTTTTGCGTTCGTTAATGGTTCGTTTGCAAAGAATTCTTTTCGTTAGCGATGATTTGTTTCCCAAAATATTAAAGTATTCAAAAATTCTAATTCTTAAAATTGCTTTGGTAGTTGAAATTCTTATTGATTGTTAACGTTTCTAAATGTTGTAAGAGGGCTTGCAAACAAAAACTCATTATTAGAATTAAACGAAAATTAATATTTGAAAAACAATTTGGCCGTTACATATTGCATGGTTAGTGAGAAATCCTGCTACTTTTTACCTAAAACCGATCTTTCACCGAACAATCACTCGACCTCTTGTTGGCTCTTTCGCTAGATTGCTCGATATTTAATTTTTATTCCAATCTGTCAAGGAATGCTTTTTACATTTTTATATATTTTTCAATCAACTACTTTTTGGCAAAATTTTTTTTTTGATGTTCGATCTTTAGGCATTAACTCTGCTCCCAGCCCAGCCCTACCAACATATATCAAGTAATTTCTCCTAACTATTTAATTATAAAAGTGGGGAAGAGAAGTTTCAGAGAATACATTCATTAATCAGGATAAAGAGAGATATCAGGATACTAGATAGAACATTGAGATATTAGGGTACTAGAGATAACATTGAGATGTATCAGGATACTAAAGAGAACAGAGATATGTATCAGGATACAAGAAAGAACAGAGAGATATTAGGGACCAGGGCACTAGAGAGAACATTGAGATGCACCAGGATACTAAAGAGAACAAAGATATATTAGGGTACTAGAGAGAACAGAGAGATATTAGGGCACTAGAGAGAACAGAGAGATATCTAGATACCTAGGAGAACATAGATGTATCAGGATACTAAAGAGTATCGAGAGATATATCAGAATACCTAGGAAACATAGATGTATCAGGATACTAGAGAGTATTGAGAGATATATCAGAATACCTAGGAGAACAGAGATGTATCAGGATACTAAAGAGTATCGAGAGATATATCAGAATACCTAGGAGAACATAGATGTATCAGGATACTAAAGAGTATCGAGAGATATATCAGAATACCTAGGAGAACATAGATGTATCAGGATACCAGGGAGAACAGAGAGACATATCAGAATACCTAGAAGAACAGAGAGATATCAGGGTACCATGGAGAACAGAGAGATATCAGGATACTAGAGAATACCGAGAGATATATCAGGATACTAGAGAGTAACGAGAGATATATCAGAATACCTAGGAGAACAGAGAGATATCAGGGTACCAGGGAGAACAGAGAGATATATCAGAATACCTAGGAGAACAGATCAGAATACCTAGGAGAACAGAGAGATATCGAAATCTGTTAAAGTTGAATATTTGGACAATATTGACTTTAAAAATAAAAACGAACTTTATGTTTATTCCCTTCGGAAGGACATAATTTTTCTGACATTTTAAAATGTTCACACTTCACGCTCAAATACAAATATTTTTTCCATACGAAAGAGTGAGAAAGTAAGTCTACAGGCTGCTCTTCCCTTCCCTCTCTGTAAGAAATACATATTAAAGAATTTTTCTGTGTAAAAAATAGTTTTAAAAATGAAAGTTGACCCAATTAGATTGTGAAAGGCGTGACGGACCTTCTGAGTATTTCAAATAAGGAAAAGACTTAAGAAATAATTTTAGCAAATATATTTCAGATCTAATTCAAATATATAATGCATTACAAATATATATAGATATATCACGGGTTGAATTTGAATTCCGGAATATAAGTAAAATTCAATGACTTGGTGAGTCAGTATAAAACTCCAATGTATCCAAAATTTGAAAGAACACCTAGACGAAAATACATTTGATTTTGTTTGTTTGTTTGAAGCATTAAATAGATTGTTCTGTTTTTTACTTCAGACGTACAACAGTTGTACATGAATTTAGACTTGTACAGCAGCATTGTAGGGTAATCAAGAATTTAAGTCAGCCATGTACATAAATTTTGAATTATTTAGCAGAAATAGAAATAAAGGTTTATACAGCAGTACTGTACATGAATTTAACTTTGTACAGAAGTATGGTTGAATAATTCATATTTGTACAGAACCACGGTACATGACTTAAGACTTGTAAAGCAGTTTGGTAAATGAAATCATATGTATACATTGAAACGGTACATGAACTTAGACTTGCACATCTGCACAATATGTAAAATGTAAATTTAGATTTTTACAGAAGTACGCTAGAATTACATATATAATATTACGATTTGTACATTAATGTACACGGTACATGAATTTAGACTTGTAATGGAGTATACTGGATGCATAACGTACAGACAAGTTTCTCATCCCTTCATCCTCTGAGATATCACAATGCGTAATCAGGAGGATACAGTTCATATACATATTCTTCTGTACGTTCTTCACAGCAAAAATAATTTCCCCCAAAAACTTAAAAAATAATTCCCTGATTTTAACATAAAGGTAGTTAATTCCTAGCTTCAGAAAAATAAATCTTTTAAGGCTTAAACCAAATCAGATGGTCCGTGGAGTTTACCAAAAACCGGTAAATATGCTAAATATGTGGACCAAATAGAGACCAAAAACCGGTAAATATGCTAAATATGTGGACCAAATATAGACCAACAACCGGTAAATATGCTAAACATGTGGACCAAATAGAGACCAAAAACCGGTAAATATGCTGAATATTTTGACCAAATAGAGACCAAAAACGATATTTCGTGGTTTTTGTTCTAGATATCGAATGCAGATTACCTCTATTTTATACAAAATTTCGACCTCATCATGCCTTATACTCAAAACAGTCTTTTAAAAGATCAATTCCACACTGAAATAGACAGAGTAGAAGATGAAATGTACGCGATATTACTGGTCAACTTTGTAACTCCTCTTCCTCTAGATTTGATTTAACGCTTAAAGGGACTGTAAAGGAAAAATGAAATGGGGTATAGGGTGATAGATAATCACTTAAGCTCTTGATCGCAACCCATGAAAGTTCTATCTGATGTTCATGTCTCGAGAAATTGGTATAAAACTGTTTCAAATTTATACGAAAATTCATATATATACAATTTTGTACAGAAATATTAGGTTTAAACAGATCATATTCAGTAAATACGCAACCAATCTGAAAACGAAGATATCCCAGAGAAACCTAGTTGTAACTTAGATTTTCTCCAATTCTTATTTTACAATTTTTATTTTTAATTTGATAAATATAATTGATAGGATTATTTATTAATCAGTACTACGTCACCAGAACTCCACCAATGAGAGTGCAGTAGCTAGTCACGTGATACAGATGGAGTCAGGTGATCACTGAAGTGATTAGCTTTCAGCCTATACCCCCTTTCATTTTCCTTTACAGTCCCTGTATGGGAAAACAAATTTTATATCACTTTATATATGAATTAAACACATTTTGTCCTACTAAAACAGATTTTTAATAAGATGAGTTATATTTAAAAAACATGTCAGATTTCAATCTGACGTGCAAATTACTTTAGTTTAACGTGTTTCATGTAATTATAATAAATTATGTGTAAACATCTATTAAAGTAAAAATATTACCACATCTACATCTTATTTAAAACAAGTTTACATTTTATGGTGAAATTAATACACTCTGAGGTGGGTTTTCCTTACAATATGATTCTGTAAGGCTGTAGATTATTTTTTTTTTGGAAATTAAATCACATATCTATTCACTTTAATAAAGGCCGCAACAAAACATTACGTTTTGCGCTATTTGTTCATTAGAATAACGAAATTTTTGTAGATTTACTCTCCTTTAAAGAGAGACATTGAAGTTGCTTCTAACCGTCACTTAAAGGGGCACATCACACATCTTTTAAAATTCTTTAAGGAGACAGATTGAAATAAATTCAGTTCTGTCACGGTAGCATTCTTTGTCACTTCAAATTGTAGTACACTTCGTAACATGTGCTTCAAGCCGTACATTTAGTGCTATGTACACTGTACATTAAAAGTAGTACACTTAGTGTTATTTACAGTACAGCGATTCAGCATTAGACTTAGTGTTATTTACAGTACAACTCCACCAGTACACTAAGTGTTATGTACAGTTCCAGCAGAACAGCTGTTTACAGCACATCTCTAGAAGTACTTTAAGTAGGCGAGTATTTATAGACCCCCGAGACCCCTAAGGGTCGGTCCGGTCAGGTGACCTCGGTCATACTTTCCGGGAATGAGTCCATCCTCTCGATCTTGTCGTGGAGGCTGAAATGATTCAAGGACCTTATCTCCTCCTTCTCAAACCTAATACAGAGATTATGTAGAAATATATATTAGTGTCCGGCATTACCGGAAACACTGTAAAAACTTTAAAAACTTTAAAAACATTTTGAAAAAAAAATCCAATTTTGAAGAAACCAAAAAAGTTTTTTTTTAGGGTTTCCATAATTTAACTTACTACGATGATGCTCAACCCACTGGTAAAGGTATCATCAAAACCAAATAATGAAAAGTGCTATAATGTCGTCTTCCTATTCCAAAGTATGATGAGTCCCACTGTACCTGATGCTGTCCCTCTCCCCCCTGTAGGGATCCCGTAGACCATTATCCACCAGTTTATATCCTCCAGATTCATTGTCACGATGCTTTGCACAGTCACCATTAGGAGCTTTCTTTAGGATTAACTGCTTCTCATTCTTAAATAATTCAGGATTACGGAGCTTTTTTTAGAATTAACTGCTTTTCATTCTTTAATAATTCAAGATTACGGAGCTTTTTTTAGAATTAACTGCTTCTCAATCTTAAATAATTCAGGATAAAGGAGTTTCTTTTGAATTAACTGCTCATCATTCTTTAATAATTCAGGATTAAGGAGTTTCTTTTAAATTAACTGCTCATCATTCTCTAATAATTGAGGATTAAGGAGCTTTCTTTATAATTAACTGCTCATCATTCTTTAATAATTCAGTATTAAGGAGCTTTCTTTCGGATTAACTGCTTCTCATTCTTAAATAATTCAAGATTAAAGAGCTTTCTTTAGAATTAACTGCTTCTTATTCTTGAATAGTTCAGGATTTAAGAGTTTTCTTTATTAACTGCTTCTCATTCTTAAATAATTCAAGATTAAAGAGCTTTCTTTAGGAATTACTGCTTCTCATTCTTAAATAATTCAGGATTAAGGAGCTTTCTTTATAAATTACTGCTTCTCATTCTTAAATAATTCAGGATTAAGGAGCCTTCTTTAGAATTAACTGCTTCTCATTCTTAAATAATTCAAGATTAAGGAGTTTCTTTACAATTAACTGCTTCTCAATCTCAAATAATTCAGGATTAAAGAGCTTTCTTTAGTATTAACTGCTTCTCATTCTTAAATAATTCAAGATTAAAGAGCTTTCTTTAGAATTAACTGCTTCTTATTCTTGAATAATTCAGGATTAAAGAGCTTTCTTTATTATTAACTGCTTCTCATTCTTAAATAATTCAGGATTAAGGAGCTTTCTTTATAAATTACTGCTTCTCATTCTTAAATAATTCAGAATTAAGGAGCCTTCTTTAGAATTAACTGCTTCTCATTCTTAAATAATTCAAGATTAAGGAGTTTCTTTACAACTAACTGCTTCTCAATCTCAAATAATTCAGGATTAAAGAGCTTTCTTTATTATTAACTGCTTCTAATTCTTAAATAATTCAGGATTAAGGAGCTTTCTTTATGAATTACTGCTTCTCATTCTTAAATAATTCAGGATTAAGGAACTTTCTTTAGAATTAACTGCTTCTCATTCTTAAATAATTCAGGATTAAGGAGCTTTCTTTAGGAATTACTGCTTCTCATTCTTAAATAATTCAGGATTAAAGAGCTTTCTGTAGGGTTAACTGCTTCTCATACTGAAATAATTTAAGACTAAGGAGCTTTCTCTAGAAATAACTACTTTTTATACTAAAATAACTTAAGATTAAAAATCTTTCTTAAGGGTTAACTGTTTTTTAAACTGAAATACCTCAATACTAAAAAGCTTTATTCAGAATGAAATGCTTTTAAGAGCTTTCTTAAGAATTAAATGCTCTTAATAATAAAAAAGAATCAAGATTTTTAGAAAAGGTTTCTTCTTTTGTTCTCTTTGTTCATTAAAAATCATTAAAAGTAGATAATTTAAAATATTGGAAAAAGTTTCATCGACTCCACTCAAAACAATTGTAATTTTTTATATTTTTTCCTTAAACATTTTCTAATCCTTTCTTAAACCTTACCTGTTTTTTCTCCAATGTATTAGGTCTACTGGGTGGCTGTGAGATGGGGGGCATCAAAACAAGAATTCGTTTAACTTGTTTCTGTATTCGTGTCAACCCTTGCTTTATTGTTACCAGCACTAACAGCCTAAATATATTAATAGGGATAGGAGCTTATTTATAGAGTGGTATGTCTATCAAGAAGATATCCAATTGTGGGTTCTGTATTAAAATTAACTTAAGAACTAAAGCTGCACAGAAACAAGGGCGAAAATTGTTAGAATTAAAAACTTTCCAAGTTAGAAAAAACAATGTCATCCGCATTATTGATTAGCTAAAGGATATAAGAGTACCGTTGTAAATCGGACTCTCATTGCATGGAGGAATCCATAAAAAGGGCAGTTTCTTTAAGAAGCACCACAAATTCTCTGCGCTTTATAAAATATGAAACATCTCACAATGCATATTTTTATTTATGTTCATGAAATGTCAAAAATTGCATAATATGCGAATATATATCTTCTACCCAGGGGGGGGGGGTTGAAGTTAAAATATTGGTGTTTAATTCCTGTACATTGATAGATGAACTGATATATCGGTGAATATTGATTAGGAGTTCAATTAATAACAGCTAAGTGATGTAAAAACGTTATTTTTACACGAGACAGGATCAAATACTGATTAATCAACAAGCAAAGCAATATTTTATCGGATAGGGATTAGGGAGGAGAGGAGTGGGTTCTGTGTTTAATTCCTGTACATTGATAGATGAACTGATATTTCGGTGAATATTGATTAGGAGTTCAATTAATAACAGCTAAGTGATGTAAAAACATTATTTTTACACGAGACAGGATCAAATACTGATTAATCAACAAGCAAAGCAATATTTTATCGGATAGGGATTAGGGAGGAGAGGAGTGGGGTCATCTGATCGATAGGGAGGGTTCACGACGAATTTAGGGGGGTATTTCACCACAGTGTTCCTTGAATGATTTAAATATAAGCTTAATCTGACTAACACAGAAAAATTATTTTTTAAATAAAGGAATTGAGCCTTAGTCACCAACTCAAATATTTAAACCCCTATATTATAAAAACCCGATTATGTAAACCTTTGATATTAATTCAAACTCAGATTATTTGATTTAACAGAATTCATTGTTAGAAATATCTAAGGTCTACAACATTTGTTTCCAAATATAAGGTGATTAGAAAATCAGAGTTTGTGACAAAGACTCAATTCCTTTGGCTTGCTTGTCTGTATCCAATAAACGTAAAAACGGCTGAACCGATCAAGCCCAATGTTTATGTGATAAATAACATGACCCCACAGAGAATGTTTGTGAATCAACATCTAAAAGTTAAAATTGTTAATTTAAAGCATTAAAAATATCGGAATTCAGGTAAAGAGGAGAAAATTCAGAAATCAAATATCAAAATACGTGAAAATAGGATTAAGTCGCAAATATTTATAATAGGAAAAAGGGCACACTTGTACAGAAAAAAATATATATAATACAGAATTTAAAAAACAGAATTCTCGGTATAGTGCATATATTGTGATTTTTTATTTTTTGTTTTAAAAATCAAAAGTTTAATTATAAAAATTGATTTATTTTACTAAGCGTTATAGAAATATAAAAAGCAGTTTCTTTAACCTTTAAAATAATACACATTTAAATTGAAACAATTTATTTTAATGTAATTCCTTTTTCCTTTTTATCATTTTGAAAAATTTACATCTACACAATTTTACAAATTTTAAAAAACCAGCCTGTGTATTTTTACTAATTTTACTAAACTTATTGATTATTCTGGCACTCTGGAACATTTTTGAACGGTATGATGGCTTGTTGTGCAGTAGTAATTGAAAATTTGTATTTTAATTTGTATATTGAAAAAGATAAACAATCCCTTTAAACTCCAACTAATTGTCAACTTAATTAAGTGAAGAGGATTAACACTCCTGGATTACGGATTAAATTTGAAACTTTAATTTGTTTCATTTCAAATTAAACTTTTGATTTCAGAAGAAAATAAAAAAATATTGAATCATCTGAGATTACCTTTTTTATATATCTATTCATAAATGCTTTCATTTTTTCCGTTAACAAACTCTGTAAGTAAATTAGATGTTGTTGATGATCAAACCTTTGTTGTAAAAAAGGAGAGTGATGGAGCGTTAAAAATGTTATTACATTCTAAAAGTAAAATAATACAGTGATCTGCACTTGTATTAATACAATGGTGCAAGAATTGTATTTTGATTTTGTTCCTCTATAGATCGGAACTTTGTGGGGAGTATCCTTAATCCTAAACGACTGATCTCGATATCCATTGCATGCCCTTTAAATTTTGAGGATCAATGATTGATCCCAAACTAGATTTATCCCCGCAGGGTATGACCACCTCGGGATATAGAAGAGGAATATAAGACCTCTAAGGGTCTGCTAATGATGGAGATCAATGCTTAATCCTGAGATTAAAAACACAAATGTTCTGCCTTTTTGTGAAAAAAGAATGAGTGTTCACTTGATAAAGACTTAACAGTTTTTTTCCTTTCTCCAATCAGAAGCGAGTAGAAATTTATCGAGGGGCGTACACAGGAATTTGTCCAGGGGGGTGCTTATTTTGTTTTCTTTTTCCTCTATAGATCGGAACTTTGTGTGGAGTATCCTTAATCCTAAACGAATGATCTCGATATCCAATGCATGCCCTTTAAATTTTGAGGATCAATAATAGATCCCTAAATTAGAGGGTCTGCTTATGATGGAGATCAATCCTGAGTTTAAAAACACAAATGTTCTAACTTCTTGTAAAAAAAGAATGAGTGTTCACTTTATAAAAACAGTTTTTTTCCTTTCTCCAATCAGAAGCGAGTAGCAATTTATCCAGGGGCGTACACAGGAATTTGTTCAGGGGGGTGCTTATTTTGTTTTCTTTCCAGGAGGGGAAGGGGGGGGGCAGCAC
Source organism: Eurytemora carolleeae (assembly GCF_000591075.1). Lineage (NCBI taxonomy): Eukaryota > Metazoa > Arthropoda > Copepoda > Calanoida > Temoridae > Eurytemora > Eurytemora carolleeae. Next base: position 12,056 of record NW_019397870.1, on the reverse strand, counting down.
CCGTCGAGGCCTCAAAGACCCCTGGAAACCATCAATTTTACTGTTCCAGGGGACTGGGCCTCCTAGGTCCTAGCCCCCCCCCCCCGTGTGCGCCTCTGAATTTTTCCAGCCAATCATGACGGGTAATTAATCGTAAAAGAATGTTTGTAATCATAGTTACGGTTTTTTGTAAAAATAAAATTTAGTTTTCAAAAGTTTTTTTTTATCAAAAATAGATATTATTTGCTTTATGAATAATCCTTTTTTTTAGTTCTTAGTCATTTTCAAAGATCAAATAAAATTCTAAAGGAATTGAGTCTTTGCCACTAAATCAGATTTTCTAATCCCAATATCTTTGCAACCTGATGTCGTAAAATCGTTGATATTTAAAACTATGAGTTCTGTTAGATTAAATAGTATAAGTTAGAAATATACAAGCTTTACACCAACAGGCTGCAAAAATAAAGGGATGATAAAATTCGAGTTTGTGGCAAAAAACTTAAATCCTTTCCATATATTTCTAGTCATTATGCTTTAACTCGATATTCAATTTAACCGTTTATTTAGAAATTTAAACCACTAATAAATCGTAACGGTATTAAAATTACAAAAAAATCAATACTTTTTTCTAAAACGAGATAAAATTTCCATTCTTTAAATGGCAAATTAGCATATACTCGATTGTATTTTAAAATCTATATCCGTTTAGCCTTGATTAATCTCTGGGAATTATTTTTTCGTTTTTCTTTAAAGGCATAAATAATTTAATCGGAAATTTATTCCTTTTAGTCCAAAACAAGCCGATTTGGGTTCCATGTTCAAAAAAAAGGTTTTTAGGGAACCGATGTGAATCTATAATCCATTATATAAATCACGTTTTTAATCCCTTTATCAGGTTTCAAATTCAAAAATAAATAGCAATACAAACTTGACAAATTTTTATGTGAAGGATTATTAATTTATTTAATAAGAACTAAAATTGTCAAACGAGAATAATACTGCTTTTTTTTCGTTCATTTCGTTCATTTCCTTAAAAAATCCTCCCAAAAAATATATAAAATCGTTCATTACTTCTCCAAAACAAGGCTTTTGCGAAACTATTTTTGAATAATGTAAATCCTTCCAAAAGATCACAACTCATAATCCCCTTGACTGATTTGCCTCAAATTTTGATTGGGGAACTCGGTAGAATCATTGGAATGTTCTTAGTTGGGTTGGAAAATTTAAAGTTGAGTGGGCTGACTTTTATTGGGAAAATCTTAACTTAAAATGTTAAATCTTAATATTTGAATATTTACTGCTTTTATAGATTATCTTTAAATTCATTAAAAGTTCAAAGATTCTTTATAAAACCATGCCACCTGCATAGATTAAGTTTATACTTACAGTGCTAGGAGGAGGACGACAATACTGATGAGCTGGATTATTTGAAAAGTATAAAGTTCTTCAGAGTTTTCCTCTCCTTCCTCCCCTCCGCTTCGTAGATTAGCTCGCTGTAAAACAACCTAAAAAAAGAATTTATGATTTTATTTTTATTTCATGTTGTTTTTAATCTTCCTTCAATTCCTTCTCTTCCTTCTGTTTCTTCTGTTCTTTCTGTTCCTTCTGTTCCTTCTGTTTCTTCTTTTCTGTCTTTCCTTCTGTCCCTTCTGTTCTTTCTGTTTCTTCTGTTTCTTCTGTTCCTTCTGTTTCTTCTGTTCCTTCTGTTCCTTCTGTTCCTTCTGTTCCTTCTGTTTCTTCTGTTCTTTCTGTTCCGTCTGTTCCTTCTGTTTCTTCTTTTCCGTCTTTCCTTCTGTCCCTTCTGTTCTTTCTGTTCCTTCTGTTCCTTCTTTTCTTTCCTGAACTTCTCTGATCCTTCCTTTTTTCCAACATTGTCTATATAATCGAATATTTCAAATAAAGAAAAGATAAAATGAAGATAGTTCCCGGGGCCTAATGTCTGGTTACTGTCAATTTAGAATTGTATGAAACCATCTTGGGATAAAATATCTTAAATTATTTTGTAAAAAAACCACGAGAAAAATTTCGTACTTACAAAATATTTTTGTAACAACAATGCTGTATGAACACACAAGAAATCGATGGTTTTATTTTTTTATTTTACACTCAGTATTGCACCTAAATTATGCTAAATACACAAGGGAATAAGAATTTAAGTTTATGTTCCGAAGTCCGAAGATCAAGAGAAAAAATTTAAGAAATATTTTGAGAAAACAAAAATATAATTAAACATGTTCTTGCATGAAATGAAACAAATAAAAACAGCATTTCACATTCGTCAATTGATCTCTGTATCAGTAATTTAGGGTATAACATGAAAAAATGACGACATTTTGTGAACGTTAATATCTGAAATGTTTTGATTATTTCGAGATTAATTCTGAAAATATTTGTCTCTGATGCAAACATTTTAAGGTTGCTGTTGAAAATTAGTGATATCTCACCCACGCTCAGACGTACAACGGTTTACAGGACAGTAGTGAATCATATAAACCTTTAAATTTCCTAATTGTTATAAATAAATGGCAAAATTTAAATATCTAAAATTTGGATCAAACTCTCATATTTGTTGATAAACTAAGAACACTCAAACGCATTTTCTTCGAAATTGCGAACAGAATGTTTAAAATATCTCATACAGTTTTACCTCCCTGACTTTCTGTATGTAATATCGAATGAAATGTTCGTTTTTTGGAATGAAATGTTCGTAATTTTGAGTGAAATGGTCGTAAATTTGATTTTACGATCCAAATATCAAAGTTAATATCTTTTAACAGTTTATGGAAAAAGTAAGAAATGATGTACCCTACACTTCAGAATTGATTGATATCAGTTATCATATCAGTTTTAATATCAACACACATATTTAGCTCGAGATAAATATATTAATTTGCAGATTTCTTTAAAAAATACCAAAAGCAGGGGGGTGGGGGGAAGTGAGATAGGGGAATTTATGTAGAAGGGTGTTGGGACTTGAAAATAAAACAAAAGACAAATATTTTAAGAGAGTTTACAATTAATTCGGTTTTTCCCTTAACTATATATTTAAGTTTTTATTTCCATTCTAAAAAAAATTGACAAGCAAATTTCTACAAAACTAGGAACGAAAAAAAATGGCGGAAATAAAAAAATCCTGGAATTTAGTCAGGAAAACAGAAAGTACCAACTACACCAAGATGAGGAGAGATATGATATGGGCAACCAACTACACCAAGATGAGGAGAGATATGATATGGGCAACCAACTACACCAAGATGAGGAGAGATATGATATGGGCAACCAACTACCTGATGTTTAAAAGTCAATTGTGTGTTTTTTATCACAATTTATACAATTTTAGGTGATTATTAATTCATGAAATCTTAACGTCTTACATTGTTTTAGTTATATAAGTTTCCAAATCTTGTAAAGGGGTATTTTGAGTATTAAATTGTTTTAGAAGTAGTTTAAAAGAGCTATCGTCCTAATTCTTAGTGACCCTTATATAGAAACAGCATGTCCGATACACAACTGTACCCTTGAAACCTTAATCCGATTAATAATGAGTGAGATATCGTCGTTTTTCTGGCTTGACAAATGATTAATTCTGTTAATTTTTGTTTTACTTCTGAAGCAAGAAATGCTTAAGTCGTCTTTGCATTGAAAAAACCACGAATGAAAATTTACAGTTTTCAAAACCGCATGGAAATCTGCTATTTACTTTATCAAACAAAGCTTTTACGAGAAACATTTTCCAGATTTATTAAGTCAAGAAAATGATTTTAAAACTGGTGAAAAATTCCATTAAAAATTTACCTCTCCATAGCAGTAGAGAACCTTTCCTTTACCATATCCCTCGCTAGAAGAGCTGGCACACAGGCAGGTTCCCTGGCATACGTGGAACAATCCAGACATATCCAGATTCATCTAGATATAATAATTATAAGAGATTTTGCACTAATAATTTCCCCTATATGAATATATATATGTACGCTATAGCTGAAGTGCCCGGCGTTGACCATGTAATTAAAAAATCTAATTTTGAAAAAATAAGGCATTTTGTGGTTCCCATGGGTTTCATAAAAAAATGTCAGCCAATATATATGAGCAAAGAGCTTTATTATATTAATAAGAGATTCTGCAATATTATTTTCTTCTTTTTTTAATTCTTCTCTTACACCGTTACACGCAAGACATTTATTATAATACTTTAAATGCACACAAAGAAAATCGGAAATCTTATTTGTTTTCAATCATAACTCCGGCTAATGAAAAGAAAAATATGTTTTAAATTCCAAATCTGTAACTGGAGAAATTTTTTTTCGAGGTCAGAAATTCGCCCCAGTTAAGTCCCATAGATTCTCCTTTGACCTTTTTTTAGTTTGGAGTGAATGCGAACTAATTCTACCAGATTTTTGTTGTTGTTATTCTGTGATCTATTTAGATGCTATTAGTATGTTCGTGGAAAAAAATAATAAAAAAGTTAGTTTTAAATAATCCTGTCTTTTATGAACATGGTTATTATATATGCTTCAAAATCAAAGTATGTCTCAAAAAACATCGGATTTGAATACGACTTTTAAACTGACCTCTATTGGCACATATTTTTTTCTTAATTGATTTCAATTAGAGTTAATGGTGGTCAATAAACAAGTTCAGATATAAGAAATATGGACGAAGTATATATGTACTTATATATGTACTTCACACTTCACAATTCTTTATTAAAATTAACTTAATCTTACTCCAGTGATTTAGAAAACGTTTCTGCCATTTTTGTATCTTATCATGCATTTGACGGAGATATGCAAACATTTGTCAAGATTTCATTATGTACATAAAAACAATCTAGAAGCCTAGGGAATAGTTTATTTCTTAAATTCGATTCAATCTGTTGTGTTTTTAATGTGTGCCCCCCCCCCCCCTTCCCAGGCTTAAATTTAAGTATTACCTGATCAGCGATCACACTATATTCTTTTTCACAAGATTTTGACAAACTCTGAATCCAGAGTGAAAACTGTATTTTAACGTTTTTTTCACTTTATTTCCCAGTTTAGTATTTTTTTCCTTTTTTCCCTGCAACATGTCACGTACATTATTCAAACTGGAGAGAGTACAATGTAAAGATCACTTGTTCTGATAAAGTTTGAAAGTGTTTAGGAATCTCTAAAAGTAGAATAACATTCTTGAATACTCATCCCGCACTTTTTCCCAACAAACTTTGCTACAGAAGAGTTTTCTTTTGCAAGTTTCACTAATTGCAGAGTACTTGGGCTAAATTCTTTCAGGCGAGAAACTTCGGTGGGTTATTCAAGCATCCTTCATCTCCATTCTGAAAATAGTTGACATTTTTGATTTAATCAAAGATTTTTATTTATAAGACGTACTGGTTTACATAAATAAAGAGATTAGTTATCGCAAGGATGTAATGCAAGGAAAGTTATTTCAGAAGTGTACGCATCTTTTGTACTGCAGTGTAGACGGATGTTACAGCCTGACATGGGATCCATCTTTCACATAAAAAAATCAATGAAATATTCTGGTCATAGGAAACTATTATGTGAATTATCAAAATTATCAAATTTTATGCTTTTAACCTCCTCGGATACTAAACGAACACTGATGCATCTATTCTTGTTTACAAATTCCACCCAGAGAGAACTGGTTTCAATATGTACGCAGAGTATACACGATCGCTTCCTTGCATTACACCCTTAAGTTATCTTACAGTTAGGTTGCATAAGGAAAGGGGATTTATTGAGGGAACTTACCCCCCCCCCCCCCTCCCTTCCCCTCATCTTTGGAACTTTGGGAATATAATTTAAAAAGAAAACAAAATTAAAGAGCTTTTCTTTTCTGTTTATTGCCAGGTGTACAGCTATCCTACTCATGGATCTACAGTCCTTGGTCCACTAGTGTAACATTTCCTTTTTCTAATTTACTATATAGTCGGACATGTGCATTAATTCAGTAAAGTTTCGATGTGTAAATTACTTTTAGTGTTATTCTATTTTTAATACAGCTTAAATCTATTTTACTGGTTTAACTTCCGAGGGAATTATTTTTCATTTATTTAAAGAGACTTTAGCTCTAGGCTTGCATATTCAAAACTCTGTGTGATCAAGATAGCACGAGTTCTCCATTATCTTCTGTTTAAAAAATATTTATTTTAAGTTGTGGTTTCTCTATAAAGTGACTTGCGCATTTCTGCTTTAGAAGATTTAGATACATTGGAGGATATTGTCTAAATAAAACATTTTCCACGCTAGAAATAAGCAGATATCTTCTACATGATCGATATGATTAATTTTTTCAGGGTACGGTTGTGAATCGGGTATGGCATTCTTTAACTGGAAAGGCCCTTGAAATTGGGACAGTAAAAAATTTAGTTTGTATTTTAACCATTGAAATGTTAAAGTTTTATTTTGATTCTTTACTTTGTTCCAATACATTCATTCAATATATTTATAGGTTCGAAAGAGGCATTTATGTTAAAGTTTTAAAAGATTTCATTTTCAGGGTTATTAGTCAATAAATGAATGTAAACTAGAAAAGCATTGGAAATTGTTTCTTCAAAATGTGTTAGTTAAACATATATAAAGAAGAAA
>NW_019397870.1:0-4671 GCF_000591075.1 Eurytemora carolleeae | reverse complement strand
ACCCCCCCCCAGCGTATCCTGGTTTTCAAGTACCCCAGCAGAGATAGGGTTAAAGGTAATCTGCAGTCTGCACATTTTATTTTTTTTTATAAATTAATACTTAGGATTTGAAAATGTTGCAAATTTAAATTCCCTGTGTCAAGAGCTTTAAAAAAAGAAAAAAAGATCATATTTTGCAAAGTTTTCAAAGTTTTCATATTTTTGCAAATCACAATACACCCCCCTCCCACAAAAAGGTTATTTTGGGCAGCTCGGAGACGTCAGTTGAAATAGAGTTAAGTTCCGAAAATTTTCTTGTTCTTTATTTTGAAGTTTGTCAAATTGTTGCAAAAAGTCATTTAAATATGGGACAACAATGTTTACTTTGGTAAAAAATGGATCTGACTGAGAAGTAGTGCTTTCGAACTATCAAATGGCACCCCGTTCTAAAAATGGCACCCGTTCTAAAAATGGCACCCGTTCTGAAAATGGCACCCCTAATATTAAATTCAAATCAAAAACATTAACACCTTCCCCCTCCCCCAAGCTTGTGTTTTTGTTTCCAATGTCTTAAAAACAATTTTAAAATTTTTCTTTGAGAAACTTTGAAGTTTACAATGTTAGAGAAAAAGGATTTACTCATCGGCGTAAATCTTTATTTAAAAAAGCAAGTCATTTTTGTAGAAAATAAGTTATATTTTTTAAAAATATAAAGATTGATAATTTATTCATGCTTGATCAGGCAAAGCTTTAAGTGTAAAGTTGTGAATAGAGAATTGCCATCTTTGCATGGAGAATAACTTGAAATTACGTTTAATCTTAAAGCATACAAAACAGGAATTCAACATGTATCGCACTGTGAGGAAACAATTAAATGATGTTTAATAAAATGTAACATTGCAAAAATAAATTAACGATTAAAAAAAAATAATTTCACAGCAAATTTGCTAAGAATTAAATAAAATAAATACGTGGTAAAACATTGTATTACCTTTTAAACCAAGAAATTCTTAAATTATTTCACAAGATAATAAGATTTTTGTTGTCCCAGCAAAGGAAACTTCAGCTGAATAATTCCTCTTTTAATAGCTTTTAACAATGATACCAGGATTGTTATCATACCCTAATTATTTTTTAATGTTGAGATTTTTTTAAACCCTTTTATTTTTTTTAAATCTGTATTTTTACGCTGGGAAGATTTTCATAAGATTTTTCCAACTTACCCTTTTTTCATGGACAGATTTCAAAGTTGGAGTGGCAAATTAGTTTTAATCTTTATTGTTATAAATCTTAAAATGAAACACAAATTGAATTGTCATTGTCTAACATCAAATGTTGTTGTCACAAATTGTACAATAATTTTGTTAATGTTTTCAAATATTAGGCTGAAAGACAAAGGTCCTTCTCTTAGCCTCGATTTGCAAGAACTGAAGAGAGAAAGAGAGAGAATGAGAGAGAGAGAGAGCGAGAACTTATTCTAAAGCTTTCTCCACCGGTAGAAGTCCACCGTTTCTATTCTCCGTTTCCCCCGAAGGTATTGCAAATTATACTTTTATTATTATTATATCTAATATATTACTGGAGTACGTGATAAATTTATTGTATTAATTAGTCATATATTCTACAGAACAATAGGATATATTGGACTGTCGCCAGATGAAAATTATTTACACCATTAGCAAAGCAATTTCCAGAAATTTGTCTTTGTTTAAGAACTAAGTATACTGAGTTGTGATTATACTAGAAACATGAGATCGGAACTTCTGGTTAATCTTGATGTTCTGCTCGATCTCGATATCAAATGTGGGAACTTTCACATTTGAGGAGCAGTGAGCAGCGACCGAATTTAATGAATTTAAGCCACGTCTCAGGATCCTCCAAAAACAGGTTTCAATTGAGCGCCGGCTTAAGTCTTGAAAAATTGAATACAATTTTAAATGGAGCCAACCTTATTTGAGCCGCAGCTTAAATTTAAACCGCGACTCAAATTCTTTAAATTCGGCCTCTTATCTCTCAATTAAAGTTATTTCTGCAGGGTATAAACACTACGGGATATCGAAGAGAAATCAAATGAACTGCAAAAGATGAAGATAAATGCTTGATCTTGAGAAGTTGAGATTGACAACAAACAAATTCTGACTTAAGGGAGCTGTGTTTTATTTCATCGGTTGTATTGGTATTTTTTATCGAAGTCACTTGATTTAAAACTTGTAGAGGTTTTAAGACTGACATTTGAGATTTTAAATAACATCTCATTTATATTAAAAATATCAAAAGTATGCTTGGACTGTCAAAACTCCCTTTGTTCAGAGAAAAATGTTAGAACAAGCAATATATATATAATTCATATCTGATCAACCAACTATAATTTTTAAGGGTACCGTTGTGCATCAGCCAATTTTCGGACCTGATAAAATACCAGGGTTACTATAATGGAATATTTTACGAACAATTTATGATTTACAAAGAATCTAATTTATTCATCAATTTTCGTTAAACACTATTGTTAAACTTTCTATAAAAAGATATTATTTTTTCCAATTAGCGGCTGTTAATAATTTTCATCATTCATGAGAAGAGACATAAAAATCTATTCTAGCAAGAGACAATTGGGATAAATGCCGCCTTAAAGGGAAAGTAGAGGGGAGGAAGGTCAGCCACAACGATTTCTAGTCCGAGCCAAATTCTCCCAATTTTCTCGTCCGAGCCACCTCGAAATCCTCGTCCTTCAATTATTATATTGTTTCTAATCTTTGAAGATAAAACTATTCTTCTAAAAACTGGCCACGTTAGGGCAAAAAATATGGGGAAGACTAAAATATTGCAATGATACTATCATGTTGGAATCTTTAGTGACATGAGAATGATGTCAAACTTTATTCAAGTAAAACTTAAATCTCTTCTGCCTCCTTAATGTAGCTAACCTTCGCGATATAAAATAAATAGCAAAATATTTGGCATACCTCTGCCTATAATTTTTTCCGTGGAACAACCCGTAAAAATTATATGGTTTTCACTTTAATTATAAAAAAGATTAAACTTCTATAAACTCGTAATTATTTGCGGCATTCTACACCAGGAATATCTGAAAATGCGCGTAAAAAAGGTAAACATATTCAAAGACATTGAACTCGAAAACCTTCATTCAATTGAAACTATTTATTTGATTTACAAAAATTCAATATTTCATTTATGCTCTAACGTGGCCCGATTCTTAAAAAATAGTCATATTTTGGAGGATTAGACACTTAAAAAATATTATTGGAAGGACAAGGTTTTCGAGGTGGCTCGAATGAGAAAATGAGGAGAATGTGGCTCGGACTAGAAATTGTTGTGGCTGGCCTTCTTCCCATCCTTTGTAGACGTAATTTCAAGTCACTCAAAGAGAATGTAGATTGTTGAAATCAGAGCAGTACCTATACACCTAGCTTTACAATGAAATTTCATTTGTGACTTTAAGGTAATGTTTCGCTAAAACATTTTACCTAAAATCTGAATATAATTCCACAAAGGTTGAGACTTTAAAGATGGCTAACTGAAGCTATTAACAAGTCATTATTGTGCATATATGTTGCCACAAAAAAGTGTAAGTGATTAAGTGAGGTAGGCTTAAAGGTCAAGGCGTTGCGACACTTTAAATTCGACCCAGTCTTGAAAATGTGGACGTGTATTCAAGGCAAAAGACCAAATTCAACCTAAAATGGTCATCTACAGTGTTTCATATTGTCATAAAATTCTTATTCCTGTATTTTGGATATATTAAAGATCTCTCACATTTTTCTATTCCAACTGTGAGGTGTTGATTATTGATACCAATACTCAACACTTTGCCACAGCTTTCTTCATTACTTATTAAACCTAGTATTCAAGTTAGAAAGTATATTCTGAATAGAAATCAAAGAAAGGTGCAGAAGAATAAACATTGCTTGAACACGTAAAACTAAACTAAATTGTAAATAAATAAGATTAAAATATTTTGTATGTTATTGATCATTACTCCTTTAATTGAAGAGCTATTGAGAATACCAAAAATGTTTTAAATTTTTTACAAAGGAATTGAGTTTTTGTCACAAACTCATTTTTTCTAATCCCTATATCTTTGATACCCAATGTTGTAGACCTTAGATATTTCAAACTATGAACTCTGTTAAATCAAATAATCTAAGTTTAAAATATCAAAAATTTACACCATCAGGTTGCAAAAATATAGAGATTATATAATTGAGTTTGTGACAAAGTTTTATTCCTTTTCTTTTCTTTTTACTTTGTGCGTAAAATAAGAACTAGATCTTTGACGACAGAAAGTCGTCCCACTACCAGTCAATACGACCTTGGTACCAGTGATGTAGAATAAATCTTGCCTTCTCCTCCTGTGTAGTTTGAAGTTTAATTAATTTACCAGTGAAATGACGCATTTTATGACGCAAATCATTAATCTTATATAAACACATTTTAATCAGAAAAAGATTGACTATAAAAATGAAAGAGAATAGATTATATATTAGAGTGGAAATTACTAGAAAAAAAGCTAGTGTACACGCGGCCATTTTGTAGTACTGTTTCCATACTGCAGGTGTACTTCACATATTTATGCTATATAACCTTTTGGGCCCTGGAATATCATTTTATAGAAAATCTGAAAATTAATATTAAAAGGAAACCAAATGATGAAATAGGCTGGTTTCATAATTG
>NW_019397869.1:0-36759 GCF_000591075.1 Eurytemora carolleeae | reverse complement strand
CTGAAGTAGTAATCTTTGTTGGTTTGTTTATGCGCTCCCCCCCCAAACAGTTTTATTCGCCAAAGTTACAAATTGTCTAAGAGCTCTCTTACCTCCAACTCTACCTTAAAGGAACTGTAAGCGTAATAATCAAGTTAATTAACGTGGAAGATATAGTTTTCTACGTTTAAAAGTGTTAATTTCTGATAACTCCTATATGTTTTCCTGCAATAGAATTACTAAGTCACTTGTGTAGAGAAACCACTACCGAAAAAAATTAGTTTTCAAAATTATAAATATTGATATCTAATTCATGCTTGAAAACTTGGTTTTAAGAGTACCGTTGTTAATCGGGAATATCCATCTTTGTATATAGGTTCACTTGATACCGTCCCTTTAAGCATGTTCCCGCCCTTTTTCTAGTAATACTTATAGAATTTTAATAGAATTTTCCTATAGCATAACATCCTTTCTAACTTGGACTATCAATGTTCTTTTATTGCTTCCTTTAACCTTTCTTTGTGACCGATCGGTTCAGCCGTTCTGTCAACCAACAGCCAAGGTAAATAAGCTATGAAGAATTGGATAACATAACCAAGTTCAAATGTCTTAACACTGAACAAATATTATTGATATCTTGCGCAATACAAACCTTGACCATAATGTCTCCCTTTAGAGCTTTTATATTTGAAACCTTTAAACTTTGAAATTCTCAACTTTGAGAAAAAGTTATTTCTTTATTCTTAGTATTATTTCAAACAAGTTAATGTATGCAATATGTAATAAAGTTTCTCCGTTTCTTCCACATTCTAATTTGGAAAAGTATACTTACTGCAATAAAAAATATCAATTCACATACCTGAAAAAAAATGTAAAATAAAAAACTGGCAACTATTTTTAAACTGGAATAGGAAACTTTTTACAGCTTCTCAGAAAATATGCCAGAGACATTTCAGAATTTTATTTTGCATTTATTAAAATCATTTTTGGAATATTCATTTTTGCAATGCGTGGGCACTTGGGCAAATTCATCTTAAATAGTTTTTATCGGATTAAACTTGATCCGTTCAATTAAAAGTTTGTAGGTCCGGAGCTGAAAACTTTAGAATGGTGGATATCTCGGTCGATGCTTGATCCTCTCTTTTACAAATCTGAAGACCAATTTAGGATTCATTTGTAGAGATTTATCTTTTGGAAAACCGGTTTTAATTTTTTCGCATTTGTGCTGTCATATCAATTGAACTAATGATCGATTGAGCGAACGTAAGTTTTGAATGTTTATTAAGACTAACTTTCAAAATGACTTTAGTCCTCAAATGTGATGAAAATTATTCATTAATAAGTTCATATTAACATGATAAATTTATATTTGTTTTAATGCTCTAAAAGCGGACTTGTAAACAGCTGACTTTTCTTCAATTGGATACTGTAATTGTTTTCAAACGTACTTTTATCCAAAAAAGGATTAAAAAGAAAAACAAAAGTGCGTACATTGGATACTCAGATTAAGCGATCGGGATCAAGGATATCCCAAGTTTTCAGCTCGGAGCTGGGAACTTTAGAATGGTGGATATCAGGATTAATGCTTGATCCACTCTTTTTCTTAATCTCCAGATTAAGTATGGCTTGTTCTCCTCATGTTTTTAATCTCCAGATTAATTATCCGATCGGGATTAAGAATATCGCATTCTAAAGTTTTCAGCTCGGGTTAATTAACTTAATATAATAGGATATTTTAATTTTTCTTTCATTCTCATTCCCTCCCTCCGTCCTCCTCCTTCTTCCCTTATCCTCTTTTCCTCCTTAATATATTATTTTCAAAATTCGAAAAGTTGAAACTGTTAGACATGAAAAATGGTGATATCAATAATTTGATGGAAAATATATAAAAAATTCAAGATACAAAAACATTCAAATCATTCTTGCAAAGGAAATCATCAGCAAATTTTTAAATAGAATAATATACGAAATATTTTGTTTACAGGCAAAAACATAAAACTGTGGAATAGGAAGACGACAGTAAGACTTAGGTTATGACTTTAATAAGTCCAATGAAAATGTGCTGTGTACACTGTGCTGTGTACACAGGCCCATTTTACTTTAAAAGTTGTTGTCGTCTTCCTATTCCACAGTTTTATAACTCTCACTGTATCATAATCTTAAAATGAATGATCAAATGGAATAATGTTGTTTGATATTTGTTTACTGAATGAAAAAGTCTCTATGTATTCTCTACATTGATTGGAAAATATTGGAGGTGAGCGGAAACGTTTCCTGCATACAATACTAAATCTTCATCACCATTGGAGAACCATTAAAGGACAATGCACAAAGAATCATATAATAAAGAATCATGTTCCAATCATTAGATTATTTTAGAAAATGTTAAAAAGAAAGATTTTATATAGCAAAGTAAATAGTAAAAAGTAAATAGTAAATAGTAAAAGTAAATTCAGCCTAAAGTCTGACCGCGTCAACCTTGTGGCACCTGCTAGTCCTATTGAGTGTCTGCTTTATTTACGCAATGTCCGGGCGATACAGTACAAACTGGGACAGGAAAGGTTGACCCGGCTCGGAAATTCAAATGTACTACGGCTGCCCGTGTAGAGGTTAAGGAGGTAGGGGGCAGACCGCTGCGGATAAAGAATTGACCTATCTGTGAAGTATCAATGAAATGTCCTATTGTCAACCATTAACATTAAGACCCCCCCCCCCCAGTTTATGTAATGTCGTCTTCAACTTAAATGCTCCTCTCGGAGACAAGAATCCAAACCAAACAATTTCAGCCCGCTTATCTTCTTTGTTCTCCGATAACGGAGTAAAAACGTTTATCAATTGTGAACCATTTCAAAGTTAAACAAAAACATTTCTATTTAAAGAATTAGTGACTTTCATCAACATTTAATTGTTAATCTTTTCAGAAGTTTTAATGTATAAAAAGCGTCTTCGGACTTTTCGACAGATAACCCCCGAATAGGCAAATAGATCGTAAGAATCTTTTCATTATAAATTTTTAAACCATTGTAATAATTATTTATCATTATTCATTTCATTTTTTTTAGGAAATAAAGAGTTTTCTGCATTATCGATTTTGATTTGAGGGTTATACCGTTGTCTATCTGTTCATCGTCAGAATCTTGTTCCTTTCCGACAACACCTATATATTGGAAATATCCATCTATAAAAATTATTATTATTATCAAATTTATATCTAAACATAAACAGGATTTTAAATAAAATGAAATTCTTTTATTTCAAAAGCTACGACGAGCTAGAAATTCTCGCAGATTTGTCCAAATTCAGATATGTCACTTCTAAATATTATTAAAAAAAGCATTTTTTATTTAGGATTTTGTGGTAAATCTAATACTTTCTTGTCAGACAATTGAAAATATAAAATGACATAAAAACAACTGCAATGCAGGGATTGTATTTTACATCCAGGTATTAAAATATTTAGAACATTTACAATAATTATAATATCTAGAATATGTAAGTAACCGACTAAATTTTAAAATTAGTCCTTACTGAAGTAGTAATCTTTGTTGGTTTGTTTATGCGATCATAATTCAGGAACACTATACCGATTTGCATCAATTTTTGATTTGTGTGGTCGGTGGACCAGTGAAATCTGTTGATTTCAGGGGGTTTTCTGGCCCCAACGGGTGCTGAGCCCAAAATGGAAAGAGAAAAAAAATAAAGCACCCCCCACCCCTGGAAAAAAATCCTGAATACGCCCCTGAGACCCATGGGTATGTTCTTAGCTTGGATTAAACGGTTAACATTGAGTATTCAACTATTATAGTTTAGATTTAAGCCAAAGCTGGGTTCTAAGCCAGTAAATTGAAAAAAGCCTTATTCAAGGCCGGTGTTTATTTGAAAAAAAGGTTAGGCATGTTCATTGTAATAAGAGTATCTTATTACAATTGTTAATCAGATGTGCCACTCTATTAAATGATTTTTTTTTGGGGGNGAGGGTGTATTGAACAGAAGCTTCGAAAATCCAAAAATTTTAGAAGAAAATGTAATACTCTTGTACAGTGTACGGTGAGTGATGCACGACAATGTATATTGTAGAAGGTACAATGTGGTAACTGCCAAAAAAGTCCTTGGAAAAAAAGTTTCCGGAAAAAAAGTCCTAAAATTTCACACTAAAAAAGTCCTGTGGAAAAAAGTCCTTTTATTAAAAAGTCTCCGGAAATAAAGTCCTTCCAATTCGAGACTTACTAGGACTTTTTTCTGGCTCCAGTATGATTTCATACAAAAAAGTTCTCGGAAAAAAGTCCTCTAACAAGTGAAAATGCATGATTCACAATTCTAGGTTTTTCTTTTCCTCGGATTTATTTTCTTCAGGACTTTTTTCCTGGGATCTTATTTTCTGTGACTTTATTGGCAGCCCCCAATACTATTTTAGGAAAAAAAGTCCCAGGAATCCAAAACACAGGACTTTATTTCCAGTGACATTTTTTCCTAGGACTTCAGAAAATTCGGACTTTTTTTCCAAAGTTTTTATTTCCAGGTTTTTTTTCCAAGAAACTTTTTTTTCCCGGGACTTTCTTACATAGATTCTTACAATATACAGTGTACATTGTTGTACACACTGTATCAGTGTACTCGGAAATATGATACACTGTTAATTATTCTCGTGAAGATATGTTTTTCTGCCAGAAATCCTCTCCAAATAATGTACTGGCAGAAGATAAAGTATACTTTATCAAGATATTACACCTTCCTTCCTTCACGCACAACAAGATCAAGGTGGAGAATAGGGTTTACAGCGAACATACGGAAGAGAAATTATTAATTATGATATAATAAAACTTCTAATGCTGAGCGAGAACAATTTTCGCGATATTTCACGAAATACGAACGAAAATTTCGGCATTTTTTCGCGAAATTTTTCGTTCGCTGGCAACCCTAGTTGAAAATCATCCGGCATTAGTGAGAGGAAATTAAGGTTTGTGGCGTTCAGATAGAAATATACCAAGAACACTTATTTTAAGTGTACTGCATTTCTTGGGAGGAAGGTAAACAAATACAGCGTGAGCTTTGTTTATATTCCTTCAAGATACTGTAGTACACTTTCCCCGTATTTCTCGGTTCAGAACAAATCCTAAGTATTAAAAAAGTTCTATTCAATCAAAGGTATCCGAGGAGGTTAAAAAAGGAGTTCATTTTGATAATTTCACATAATAGTTTCCTATGACCAGCATATTGCATAGATTATTTTTGTGAAAATGGATTCCATGTCAGGCTCTGACATCCGTCTTGTGTTTACTTTTCCACCCAAAGACAGCACACTGAAGTACAAAAAATTCGTACACCTCTGAAATAACTTTCCTTGCATTAGTACCTTGATTCAACCTAATACATTTTCTGCAGAATTCATCTTTAAAAAAAGAATTTTTATACGATTGTGCATTTTGTACATTTTGTATATTCTTTTTAAAACATTATTTATTTCTTTTTCACAAAAATCTAGCCTTACAAAAAAATACATTTTTAAGTAAACTGCATTCAAGATTAAAGGGACTGTAAGCGTAATTTTAAGTGATAATCTATTCAAATATGACAATGCTCATTCACAACGGTACCCTCATAACCTTTGCCTGCTAACTATGGATTAGATATCAATGTTTTCAATTTGAAATCTGATTTTTTAAATATGGATTTTCTACAAAAGTTACTTGCTAATATCTACTGTAGTAAAACCTAGAGGAATGATTGGGATTAAACACTTTATCAGAAAAAACGACGATATCATACACAATATTGATCAGATAAAGGTTTCAAGGGTACCGTTGTGAATCTTACACAATATTGATCAGATAAAAGTTTCAAGGGTACTGTTGTGAATCTTACACAAAATTGATCAGATAAAAGTTTCAAGGGTACCGTTGTGAATCTTACACAATATTGATCAGATAAAGGTTTCAAGGGTAACGCTGTGAATCTTACACAATATTGATCAGATAAAGGTTTCAAGGGTACCGTTGTGAATCTTACACAATATTGATCAGATAAAAGTTTCAAGGGTACTGTTGTCAATCTTACACAAAATTGATCAGAACAAGGTTTCAAGGGTAGCGCTGTGAATCGGGCATTGTCATTTTTGCGTGCAGGGTCACTTTGAATTACGGTTACAGACCCTTTAATAATTCTTCTTTGTAACTTCTATTGTATTTGATGTTATTATAAAGAAGGAAAATGATATTTTGTGAATTAATGGATCTCTGTTAAGGCTTAAACCATAAAACCAATACCTTGGTTGTCTGCAGATATCAGATAATCAGGGGTGTACAGTTTAATAATAATATTCCTCCCCCTTTCATTCGATGATGATCTACAGTGATATTCATCAAGAAAAAACAAAACAAGAAAAGTGTTCCAAGTTTAACTCCTAAAATTGAGAGTAATCTTAAATAAAATTTATATTTTACTCATAAATAAAAAAATAAATAAATCCTTAGACTTCAGGGGTGGGGTGGATTGGGGTCGGTATGGGTATGGGGGGTGGTGTGGTAATTTTATACCCCTGTAGATTTTCAGAGGTAAAAGCATTGCATGCAGATACACCTAGAGGTCTTTATTCAATAAACTGTAGGAGTTCAACCAAATTCTAACTTATATTTCAATATTTTATCATTATTAATCCTACACCTTACTCACTGTACACAAACACAATTTGATTAAATTTTTAGAATGTAATCAAGTTTCCACCGACAAATTCAAAACATTTTAATAAACGGATTAGGGACGGATATTTTCAAAACGGTCTGAATAAAAAACTTAAGATGATAGCAAACTAAATAGCGCTCCGGTCAGAAAAACAACAGTTACACTCAGTATTGGCTAACAATTAATATATATTTTGTTGTAGCCAAACGTAGATGATTATGCGGTTGCAGTGTTAAAAATTGCTACGAATCCAACACACACATAGATCCAGACTGCTATAAAAATGTGTACCTATTTTCAAATGTCGAAATGCGTTGGCCCTTAATGTTACCTAACTAACTCACACATACTTTTATGTAGCCCTGGACATGTATATTGTAGAACTATAGAGCACTTGTTTTAGGCTGTAGTTATCAAGAATGACAAAATTCTCATCTATTTTTTTATGAAAGCTTGCAACCTTTGGACCACTGTGAGCATCATGATTAAATATTTAGGCAATAGAGAATCATAATTGTATTCGTTTTTGGACCCACTGTGAGCATCGTGATTAAATATTTAGGCAATAGAGAATTATAATTGTATTCGTTTTTGGACCCACTGTGAGCATCGTGATTAAATATTTAGGCAATAGAGAATTCTAATTGTAATAGCCTTTGGACCCACTGTGAGCATCATGATTAAATATTTAGGCAATAGAGAATTTTAATTGTATTCGTTTTTGGACCACTGTGAGCATCATGATTAAATATTTAGGCAATAGAGAATTCTAATTGTTTTAGTCTTTGGACCCACTGTGAGCATCATGATTGAATATTTAGGCAATAGAGAATTCTAATTGTAATAGTCTTTGGACCCACTGTGAGCATCGTGATTGAATATTTAGGCAATAGAGAATTCTAATTGTATTAGTCTTTGGACCCACTGTGAGCATCATGATTAAATATTTAGGCAATAATGAAATGAAAATCTGACCCAAATACAAAACTTCCAGACATATATCCATAGACCCTGTTGATTAATCGTGACCACTCCCTGGCCCCCTTGAATGTAAATTCTATCCAACCCTCCTTTGTGGTGTCCCAATAATTAACAATGATTAACTTCTCTCATGAGTGTCCGAATCTTTTTGCTGAGAATTGGTATTTTCAAGCGGTCACTCACCCCCTCCCCTCCTCCCCCTCCAGCCATTCTTCTCATCCTATTCTCTTCAAATCAGCAGTGGGCAGAAAAAGATGAGGTTTTAGCTTCCATGGACTTACCTAAAATAAAAAGAACAAATTAAATATTTTCAATTTCTTAAAACGATAAAGATTAAGTTTTGGTTAACTCAGTTCCTTATTAGTCTTACTATCATAACAGTAATTTATTACTTGAAATAATTAATGCATTTACATACTATGAAACTAGAGTTAAAATATATAAAAAATGTTTTACATTTTTTATTTCGCATTATTTTTTTATGCTAACTAGGCCATAGACCATAGTGGTTTACTAACTATGAGAACTTCGCAACAAAAAATTATCAAAAATATTTTGAAATAACGAGAAGGAAACTATTATAAGGAAATAATACAGTAAAAACCTCCTCGTTAAGAAATAAATAAATTCATAAAATATTTCAGTATGAGAATCGATAGATGTATCTCAAGCCACTGAATACTGTTCACATTTGTCATTCTTTGATATTTACTAATTATAAAGTTGTCTAACGTTTCTGAAAGGTATTGAGGAGAAGAAAAATGTTAAAATTTTATAATATGTAACCAATTAACTAAATATCTTTTGACATACAAAAGCTTAAAATCAAAACTAGAGAAGCTACGAGGCCACAAAGTCGTGCCGTTAATGCCTCAAAAATTTGACCTTCTCCTTTAGTCCTAGTTGCAGTGGGCTCGCAATTTTTAAAATTTGTTATTATTTTTTTGGGAAAAGCTTTTAGAATATTTTGAGGTAAAAAGTTGAAAATCGATCCAACAATGAAGAAGAATGAAAGAAGAATGAAAAAGTACAGTGCCTAACAATAGTAATATTAATTGACAAGGTTGCATGATGTGGCAAACAACAAAAGTTGGCTTATATCCCGTCATATTTGTGATTATGTAGATAGATGCATATATCATTGACAAACAGAAATACAAGATGATCAATCCTTCCATAATCTCATTCAGCCTTTCATACAGCTGTAGCAACAACAATAACATCTTTCATACAGCTGTAGCAACAACAATAACATCTTTCATACAGTTGTAGCAAAAACAATAACATCTTTCATACAGCTGTAGCAACAACATAACATCTCTCATACAGTTGTAGCAACAACAATAACATCTTTCATACAGTTGTAGCAACAACAATAACATCTTTCATACAGTTGTAGCAACAAAAATAACATATTTCATACAGCTGTAGCAAAAACAATAGCATCTTTCATACAGTTGTAGCAACAACAATAACATCTTTCATAGAGCTGTAGCAAAAACAATAACATCTTTCATACAGTTGTAGCAACAACAATAAAATCTTTCATACAGTTGTAGCAACAACAATAACATCTTTCAAACAGCTGTAGCAACGACAATAACAGAAATATGTATCTTTCATACAGCTGTAGCAACAACAATAACAGAAATATATATTTTTTATACAGTTGTAGCAACAACAATAACAGAAATATGTATCATACAGTTATAGCAACGAAAAAACAAATATATATCACACAGTTGTAGCAACAACAATTACAGGATTATTTATCTTTCATACAGCTGTAGCAATAACAATTACAGAAATATGTATCTTTCATACAGCTGTAGCAACAACAATAACAGAAATATAATTTGTTCATACAGTTGTAGCAACAACAATAACAGAAATTTATATATCTATTATACAGTTGTAGCACCAACATTAACAGAAATATATATCATACACTTAAGCCTTGTAGCGACTGTCAACGTATAACAGAGGGTATACAGTGAAACTCCATAAATGTTATTATTAATCCCTCCCACCCCAAAAAAAACTCCATTTTACATATAAAATTCTATCCGTTTATTCTGTATAAAATTTCAATAATTATTGTAAAAATCTACATCTTTTACCCGATTGTTAAAGTACAAACTTATTAAATTTTTTCCCTAAAATAACTTTTAAATATTGCTTGATTGCAAAAGTTTGTTTTCAAAGTTGAATTTGCATCAAAATTTTGTTAATTGCAAACTTTGGTTGATTGCCAAATATCTGCCATTTTCAGGTCAGGGTGATCAAATTCACGAGGTCGGGTTCGGTTTAGCCGTTTCCAGGTTAATTAAATCCAAACAAACCAATCAAGCTAACCAGCAAGTTTCACAAAAAAACATATATAGATAGATGAAGTCTAAATTCTAAATAAAACCACCCATAAAACTTCATTTAAAATATTTAAATTATTTGTCTGACGAAGCGTCAAAGGGCACCGTTGTGAATCAGACATTGTAATCTTTGCAAAAAAGGGTCACTTAAATACACGCGTACAGTCCCTTTAAACTGATATTTATTCTATGACCAGCAATAAATAATCCCTAGGATGTCTAGATCGGTTCAGCCGTTTATACGGTTAATTAAATCCAAACAAAGCAATAATCCTACCAATTAACACACAAACACATAATATTAGTTATTTATATTTACATTTAATATATTATTTCTACTAGAACCATCTCAAACCTGGGTTTAGCATTTTAAAATTATTGCAAAGTACCTGTTTCTAAATCAGCAGGTTTTGCTTGAACACCATTTGGCAGAGATGTCGCCTCTGTTTTTGTACCGTTCTCCATCGAACTAAGTTAATGAAAAACTTGACAATTTATTCAAACTACATCTTTATCACTTGCAGTAATCCAAACTCTACAAACACACCAGGCAAGGAGATTGTCAGAAATAATACAACATTTTAAACTATTAGTGGCTGTAAAGGAATTGAGTCCTTGCCATAAACTCATATTTTAAAATCCCTATATTGTTCCAACTTTATTGGGTGATATTTAATACTTAGATTATTAAATCTTACAGAATTCATAGTTTGAAATATCAAAGGTAATATATAGGGATTAGAAAATCTGAGTTTGTGACAACGACTCAATTCCATTGGATGACTGTCATTTGAATTACTTATCCTATATACTATTGAATATTCATACACATTGTTAATTTTCATTACAGGCATCGGTTTGTTCCATTAGTTTAAAATAAACCAATTTTTGTTTTATTTCTTATTCATTTGAGCAATGTATTTTCTGGATATGTCAAAAATCTAATTCAAATGAGTATCACGATTTTAAACTAAAGGTTAGTTGACGTAATAGAAAACTTATGTGCAGTTTAAATGATCAATAGTGCATATTATCAGTAGTGCACACGACAATCAGAATAGCACATGCCCTTCATAGAGAGTAATGTCGTCTTTTAAATGAGATTTATGATTCTTTCATTGACGGTCTTTTTTGTTAACAATCGAAATATTCTATCAAACATGGTATTTTTAGAATTTGACTAAAATTTTCTTAAGATACCTTACGATTGATTCTCGTTTATCTTCTTCTACGCAGAGCGGGGCTGTAGTACTCTTTTGCAAGATATATTTTCAGTATTTATAATATTATTTAGAATGATGAATTGATGTATACATCAATATATATTGGAATATATTATGTACACATAAGCGAGAATATTTCTTATCGGAATGTTATATTATAAATAAATAAAGATGCAAGGTACTTTCCATTAAACATTCTCCTAGGTCATTGGATAACTTCTGGCAGGTTTCCGCTTAGAAACTGTTTTTCTCATGTACACTGTACAACTAACATATGCAGTGTGCATTGTACATTGTACAATGTGTAAAATTGTTCATTTTCTTAAAACCAAAGTTGGATTACAGATCAAACTATGAAGATCTAACAAGTTAAGTTTTCTATAATACAATGAGAAGAAAATGTTCCAAAACCAAATAATTTGCGGATTAGAAGTCGGGCAATATATGCTTCCTGCCTTAGTATTGGGACTGGCGTAGGAACAATTCAGTCGAGGGATTGGAGGCTTTATTCTAAAAATAAGATTTAAAGAGATATAAAAAATAATGTTCTTAAAGCATTTCTAAAGTAAAAAAACAAATCCAAATCTGGGTCCAGCTCAGAAGATTTTTTAAAAGTTTTGCTCATATCTTTAAAGGGAGTGGCCGGCTATGTAAGGTAGTTGAACTGAGTATGCAGTGTTGTGGAAAACATCTTTCGGATTCATTTGAGACAAATTAAACTTTTTAAAGATCTATAAATCCTGAGTTTGAGCGCAAATTCGACGTTCAAAACTCCTACTTTGGAGGTGGATACGTTTTCAGAATTAGTTTTTTTAAATTATTAAATAACGACAACGAGAAATAAAGTAAAAATTATACGGTAATATAATTAGATGGCTAGGAACATATTTTTCAAAAGAAATTTGTCAATAAATCAATGCTAAAATCGATTATTTCGTTTTCATTATTTTATTGAATTTATTTTTTTCTTAGAATTTCTTTGCAGATTTCTTCAAATGTCGTCTTTTCAAAAATAATTCTAGAAAATCTGCGAAAATCTTTGTGAATAATGAGAAACCAGAATAATGAGATAATAGAAAATAATAATTGAACAAGATTACTTATTTTCGATGATAAGATTAATTTTTATTTTCTCAACATTTTCCTATACATGACGTCTGTAGTTTATTGTAGAACTTTTTTAAAATTTTATGTCGTCTGTATTTAATAATTTAAAAAAAATAATTCTGAAAACGTATCCACCCCCAAACATGAACATGAAAGTTAAGGAAGACTTATATAGTTGGATTCTTAATTCTAATGTTTTCAAGCAAATGAAAAATACATTTATGATTGTAAGGTTATTACTTTAATAATCTCTTAAAAAAAATATGACAGTTTCTTTTATAATCAGGCCCTAGATTGCTAGATTTAGAAATAAGTTTTATTTATTACAATTTCTTGACTAAAAAAAATTTTCTTTTTATTCCTTCAAGTTGAAGCTTAAACTTAGTTTAAACAGTAAAATAGTAGAATAGTAAAATGTATATTGCAGGATAAGTTTTGATAATAAAACCTGTTAACCTGCAAACAACCAATGTTTCAACAGAATCAACAAGGGTCTCCCTTGAACTATCTTTATTATCTGTAAATAAATCTAGTTAACGAGCCACAATCAACAAATACAAGTACAGGGTGAATTTCAAAGACGTTGTTTCTGATTTGCTAAAATTTGGAGGAAAAAGCACAATATTGGGCCAGAAAATCCTGCAAGTTGATTAGTTTGCATGAGGTTAGCAAAGCCAATCCAACTCAGCAAAGCTTGTATGGTTAAGGTAATTGATCTAAAAACGTAAAATGTCAAATAAAAATTTATCTTTTACTAAAATTTCACTAAAATTTGAGCAAATTTAACATACAATCTGTTTAGAATTTTACCCTGTACATTTTAGATATTTATTTGAAAGAGCTTTGAAGATAAATCTACATAAAATGGTATCTCGACAGTATAAAATCAAAATGAAAGTAAACTTCAATTTTGTTAGTTAGCAAAGTTTTCAAACTATGCCAAAAGTTGTCAACACGTTGGATAATTATGTTGCTAGTTTCAAATGTTTACATCCAAAATCCATAGATAGGACTAGGAAGGTAGTCTTTCATTTTAGTAGATTAGATTTGTTCTTGATAACCTTGCACCGTGCCGTACAGTTTACAACATTTTCCCCGATTTGTGTGTACAAAGATTTAAACGATTCCATCGCAAATCAATGAATTGAAAAGATAGGATCTTTAAACAACAACAACCTCTCATGACTTATCTCTGTAAAATGTAAAAAGTTTCTAAGTTCAACAACAAAGAAAAATATATATAATGATCACCTAGCAATAACTCTCTGGAATTAGAAAAAGACTCCCGTGCAAAAGGCTCCTTTCCAAAAGTCACTCCCTGCGATCATATTTATAATATTACAAATTTGAATCACAAAACAACATTTTTTTGTTTAACACTTAAAATACTAATCCTTAATAATGACACAAAAGGAGGGCATCAAATAATTAAAATTACAAAATAACATATATATATGCCAATGAGTAAAATTAGTAAAACTAAATAATATTGGTATTATAACTGAAGGTTATTTTAAATAGACTAATATTTTCTAAAGGAATATCTTATAATCCAACCCCTCTGCACGCAACCAGTCTGATTTTTATTTACAATGATAACCCCAGCAAATACAAACATAACAGGCAATAACAAGGTTTAATGAGCAAACTTTCTTTAATTATTTATAATTCACAAATTTCTTTTAAGAGAGTATAGAACTAACATGCAAAATTTCTGACTTGGTTTGAATTAACATTTATGATTATATCCTACCCCTTGGAACAAAATAAAATCGTAAAATATACAGTTTTTTCTGACTTTTTTGTAAATTCTATTATTGAGCCTTTTTTAAAGTGAAAAACCATGAGTCTTGGCCATTGTTGTTAAATTCTATTAACATGTTTTTGGTATAATAGTACAATTGATTATCCGGGAAAACCTAGAAGACACATATGAACCCCATTTAAATAACAATAATGCCAAGTGTTCCCTTCTTGCTAAAATATTTTTTTTCCAAATAAAAGAAATTTATTTCTTTTCCCGTTGTTTTTCTTTCTTTAAAACAGAATATTCCCCCCAAACCAGCCAATGTTACAACTCTTGCACTGATTACCTTCAATTTAACAGTGGAAACTGGGGGGAATAATGAAATAATGGTTTCCGGAATTTAGCTCTTAAGGGTTAATCATTTTTGGAATCATTTTAAAGGACCAAAAATGGATTCTTTAGGAAAGTCTAAAACATGTTAATAAAAGATTTTTTCTCATTAACTAAAAAACGGCTGTCGCAAATTTTATTTAATGCTTAAAAGGTGTAAAAAATAACCACTTTATGTTAAAATATTAAGCTTACATCTGTATCAAAAAGAGATCTATCCATTGAGTCCAAATCTCCGCCATCACGTAGTAATCTTTCCATATAACTTGTTCCACTGCATAGATTTAAAGAGACTCTAGGCGTAATTTAAAAAGACTCCCCCCCCCCTTTAAAGTTGGCAATGACCAATTAAAAATGATTTTAAGTATAAATTGTATATCAATATATAATTTTGAAAATCTGAAAACTTTCAATTGTGTCTTTTCTGCTACAGGAAAAAACAGGAATTATCAGAATTAAACACTTTTGAACCTAGAAAATCAACAATATCTTCCACATTATTGATCAGATCAAGGTTTAAAGGACAAGGTTGCGAATTGGGAATTGCCATCTTTACATGGAGGGTCACTTGAAATTACGCCCAAAGTCCCTTTAAGATTGTAAGAAGTTATTAACTCTTGAAAAGTGCATTAAATTATAATGCTGGAAATAATGACAGTATGTAAATGTCCTATTTCCTTGACTCAAAAATATGTAAATCCTTTTTTTAAATTTTTTAACCAAGGTGAGCATCAAATTCTATGAAGAAGCTCTTGATGAATATAACAAGTCTCTTTCAAAATTAATGAACCCTTTAAAAAGATAATTTTTAATGTTAACCTTTTTGAATCCCATGCGATGAGATTATCACTATTAAAACTTTGCAGTGTCCAGCTTGTAGGTGAACGGCTTACTTGACCTACTCAAGTTCAAAATTAAATCAAAAAGTATTTAAACAATTTATTTGTCAAAATAAAAATAAGTAAGTCTTGCATCTTTTTCTGGATGATCCATTTTTTTGTTGCTCCATCTCATAAATAAATGATACAATTTTGAAATGTTATATATAATTATGTCAAAAATGTAAAAAAAAAATATAATTTTGATAAGCTTAAGGAATTGTTCAGTAATTTTTTAATAATTTATTTTTTAAATTAAAATTTCTTTTATTAAAAAAGAGCAGTGAATTTTTTTCTCTGACTGTTGTATCTTTTTTTTTCTCTGATCAGAAATCTGTTTTCTGTTCTCTTTTAGATCTATGCATTCTAATCTCTTGTAGACTAGGGGAAAAATGCATTTTAAGGCATATTTCTGATTATTCGTTCTTGTTTGTGTATGGTCTGACTAAGCATTCCAGCATTTCAGGATACAGCTTTCTCAGCGCCAGCTCAAAAGACATACTAATTAAGATCTTAAAAAGTGGAAAAAATAAAAGTCGCCGCACTAAGCAGGGTTGAAAACTCTGAGGATATCCATTGTCAGAATTCCACTTTAAAAGGACTGTAAAGGAAAAATGAAAGGGGGTATAGGCTGAAAGCTAATCACTTTAGCTCTTGATCGCGAAAGTTTTATCTGATGTTCCTGTCTGGAGAAATTGATTTAAAACTGTGTTGCAATTATACAAAAGTTCATCTATGTAAAATTTAGAAAATCTTACAACTTAAATCACCTGACCAGGACTATCACCAATGGCAGAGCAGTATACTGATCATGTGTCTCCGCCTGTATCACGTGACCACTTTACTGCACTGCCATTGGTGGAACTTCTGGTCAAGTAATACGGAAGTATAAATAATATTATGAATTAAATCTATTAAAAATAGAAATAAAAAATATAAAATTAGAATTGGAGTAAACCTAAGTTACAATTAGCTTTCTCTGGGATATCATAGTTTTCAGATTGGTTGCATATTTGATCTATATAAACCCTCTACTTTTATACAAAATTGTATATATATTAATTTTCGTATAAATTTGACAGTTGTATATCAATTTCTCGAGATAGGAACATCAGATATAACTTTTATGGGTCAGAATCGAGAGCTAAAGTAATTAGCTTTCAGCCTATACCCCCTTTCATTTTTCCTTTACAGTCCCTTTAATAATGACAAATGGGATAAGAAAGGTTAGGAATTGAGTGCATATTTTTGACAAAAAAATTCTTGATTCTTGTAAGTTCATCTCGGAAGGTGCTTCAGAATACGGCCTTGTCTACAGCTAGCTTGTCCTCACAGCTGGCAGAGTATAAACTGGTACCATAGTGCATGGTTCATAACCTATCAAGATTCTGCTCTAGATGTTTCAATATTCCTTGTTTCTGGCAAGAGGGAGGGGGAAGTAAGAGAAAGAGAAACCCCTCCTTCTCTGAACTATTAGTTTTTTCCCCCAATTACTGTGTACTGTCATGTTATTTCACAAAGGTTTCTGTTCAGCCACAAGAAACTGGAGAGAGTTATATAAAAATCTGACTGTTTGGAGCTCCCTTGATGCTTAAACATTCAATCAAAAGAATTAACATCTTTCCAACGAATTCAGATATATATTAACTGCTGTTACGCGAGCCATGCTGCGTATAGAAAGTCTGTTTGTCGCCCCTGTGTATTTCTGAGTTCCCCCTGAAGATCTGTACGGAATGTATTGTGAAAGAACTAGTTTAGGAACTGTTTACAGTCCGACTGCGCAGACGCAAGATTTCTCGCGGAATAGTAACTAATTTATGTCAGTATATGTTTATTCGTTTTGCAAGTATTAGCCGTGTTCAGAATTCTGGGATCACTGTGGTAACTATTTTATATATATTTATGCTTGTCGGTTTGATTATAATATGATTGATATTTGTATACATGTTTATTGGTTCCTAGCCACAGTTTTTTAATGCCTGAGTGAATTATTTGTTGTAATTGTATGATTTATCACTCAAAGCTTTTTCTGTGGGTTTATTAAACTTGTTTAGATTGAAGGCTCAGAGAAATAAACGTTCGGAACCTTACTATCATCCTTTTTATTATGAAGAGCGTTGAGAGAAGGGAGTCTTACGATCCGGTCCTGAGAACTACCACACGGTATATATATTAGGTCTTTAGGGAAATCGCTAAGTAGCGAAACAACTGCTAACCAGGCTTGATATTGAGGAGTATATTTGAAGCTGCCATTTGCAAAATCTGGATCCAGCAAGGTAAAAAAAACCTCCATTCTCCAGGTTAACAGAGCATTAAAATGCTAATGCAGGCTTTCAATGTTTCTTTTTTACTGTTCCATTTGTGTGCAGGGGTGTATAACCCCCAAGTTTAACAAAGGAACTTGACATTGGATATTGTGTGTACTTTTAAATTTTTGAGCTATCTCTAGCCAGATACACAGTCCTATAGATGAAATTTGTCTGTTATTTGGTAGAATCAAAAAGAGTATTTTTTAGCTTGAGCCAATGCTGTCCACCCTCATTATGCCAATCTATCTACAGGAGATAAATTAAATGATTAAGGCCCAGAAAAAGCAATATCATTACAAATACACAAATAAATCTAGTAATTAGTTTTTTGGTCTTAAATCAAAATCAAACCTTAGTTAAAATACATGTAAAATGACCTGTCCAAGGCTTTAGATTTCCTTTAGGTAATGGTGTACAGGTTCCTCTCTGAGTAACATTTCCTAATATTCATAATGGACATTTGGAAAACTTGAGTTGTTGTTCAGTATGCACTTAGAATATATATCTTAGAACTTAAACCCTCTTAATGATTGGGATAAGTAGGACAAACTTTCTAGCAGGGGGTTATTTCTGAAGAGGAGAGAACAAGATCTTGACCACATATACTACATTAAAATCTTTAATTTTCCAGATTGTTTATTCATTTCATCTTTAGAAATGTTATGTTTGAACAATACTAAATCACTTTTTCATCTTTTTCCATAAAAAATTAAGAATTATCAAGTATTAGGAAAAAATGTTTTTTTTATGGCTTCATTTCTTCACTGTATTTACTTATATAATATAATCTGTTAAATGTATACAGTTTAGTTTTTAATAATCAAAAAAACAGTCTCTTCCTAAAATTATCTTCAATTATTTTGTGATTATAATTGCATATTTTTTCAAGATTGTCCACATTCCTGTTAAAGTGTTGCAGCTAGACACAGAGCTACTGTCATAATCAGATCCAATCTCAAAACTACCCTAGGTATAATTTATTTTTATCTCTTTAGACCAATGACCAGCGCTCACCCTATTATATGAATAAAAGGCTTTATTCCACTAAGGGTCTATTGACGTCATTTAGAAAAATAGTAGCATGGAAAAAATTGCACAGAATATCTTAAACAATGCTTCTCATATAAATGTTAAAAGGGGTTTTGCTGTGATTGGGGTAAAAAATCACTAAAACTAGCCTCAAAATGTCCCTTGAACTTTGTTTTATGAATTAACTTTTGACAAAACTTATAAAGTATTGGAAGATTGAAATGGAAGTAGAATTCTCTTACTTGATTTAGATGTTGATTAGGTTGAAAAGGGACCTCACTCATTCCCACAACTGTGACAAGAGTTTACATTTTTGTCTTTTTTTAAATATTTTTATCTGTAACTGATTTTAATAATATACACAGACACTCATTGTTTTTTATAAGTCTACAGATTTTCTTAAACTGTTTGACCATTTAACCTTTTTTATTTCTAATCTTTCAGGCCATATTATATAATTATACTTAGAAATAACGTAAATTATTTGAATAATAAATCTATACTGTTAACATGGCTTCCGGAATTCTAAAATAAACTGACTGAACCCCAGGGGTGTTTATTCTATTCATCCAGGAAGTGGCAAATAAACAGAACTACAGGGGAACAACCAAAGTAGAAGAAACCTCAAAAAAGAAGAATTAATCCTTATTGTTTAAAAATTTTCAAGAAAATGCATGTTCACATTTGTGTAAAGGACCACACAACAGTTTAATTCATTTAAAGTTTAAAACAATTTTTGATATTTTTCCTTTACACTAATTTGTAATTTATTTAACTTTTGTTGATTAAACTTCTGCAAAATGTAATGTTACCTTTATATATCAATAATAGAGATTTTTTGGAGTTTATCTAGAATGGATGAGATAGAAAACAACATTTTCTATTTGAAATGAAGAACACATTCAGTTTTTGTGCCCCCTTTTGAACTTCCTAAGTTTGAGCCCCTTCACTTAAACTACCTATATACGCCCTTGCAAGTCCTCTACTATCTAGCTAATTAACCTAATAATCTATTTGACTATTCTATTCAGAGTTAAGAGAAAAGTTGCATGTAAGATTGGGACAAAGAAAGGAAGAAAGTTTAAGTGGGAAATATATTCCAATGGATTCTTTCAATCCCATTAACTGTCAGGTTTATGTTAATGCTTGCACCTTTTATTACACTTTTGAATATTTCTGACCCCCCTTCTCTCTTAAAGGGACAGAAGCCTAATTTCAAGTGACGGTGCAAAGACGGAAATGCCCGATTTACAACGGTACCCTTGAAACCTTAATCTGATCAAAATGTGAAAGATACCGTGGTTATTCTGTTTCAAAAAGTGTTTTTTTTTTCTGTAAGTTTCTCCTTTGCTTTGAATAAACAAGAAATGCGCAAGTCGCAAGTCACTTTCGCAGGGAAACCTCAAATGAAACTTATCAAAAAAACTATAACATTGATATCTAATTCAAAATTGATCAGACGATGACACCAAAATCAACTTAGTAGCATCATTCTTCAAATTGTGGTGTTTAATTAGGCTCCGGTACTCGCAACAAATTTTGATAAATGAAAATTTGACATTTCTTGGAGTGTAGTTTACTTCTAAACTACCAATATTTTGTAAACACTGAGTATTGTTATTTCTCATGAATACCGAGCCTTGTTTACAATCATATAGTTAATTATGATAAAATAGATTTTAAGCGCTCCTAATACGTCATAGTAAAATGAAAACCAACTATCACCAGAATGAATTTATATTAAAAAAAAATCTCAATCTTTTCACATTTCTTAATTTTGATCGAAACTATACAAAATTACATCACTAAATATATCAATCAAGAGGGACTTTATGTTATGATAAGTACAAGAAGAATCTAATGTTAACGTACTCAATATTTCATGAACAGTCTTTTTGACCTAAAAAAATTATGATTAATAAATTAATGGCAATAAAAATGATAAAGGTAAAGAACATTATCAATAAATCAAATGTAAAATTACTTTGATTGAAGAAGACATTTATTATTATTAGCTATGGTTGATATCTTGAATTTCTCACTGTATCTCTAATCGGAGCCAGATATTCTGTGACATTGAAAGGTTTAAGCCGGGACGGGATAGAGAGGATGCCCCGGGGAGAATACTTTAAACCAGCCTCAGTTCTGGAGGACAAAATAGAGGCCTCAGGCCCAGGCTCAAACCATATCCACACAATCCATCTGCTCCATCTATAGTTAAATTATCTGCCCCATCTTAAGTTAAACTATCTGCACAACCTATCTCTCTGCTCCATTTCTTGCGAAACTGTCTGCCCAGCCCATCTCTCTGCTCCATCTATGGTTAAACTATCTGCCCAACCCATCTCTCTGCTCCATCTATTGTTAAACTATCTGCCCAACCCATCTCTCTGCTCCATCTATTGTTAAACTATCTGTATAGTTAAACTATCTGCCCAACCCATCTATCTTCTCCATCTGTAGTTAAACTATCTGCTCAACCCATCTATCTTCTCCATCTATAGTTAAACTATCTTCCCAACCCATCTATCTGCCCCATCTATAGTTTAACTATCTGCCCAACCCATCTATCTGCCCCATCTATAGTTTAACTATCTGCCCAACCCATCTATCTTCTCCATCTATTGTTAAACTATCTGCCCAACCCATCTCTCTGCCCCATCTATTGTTAAACTATCTGCCCAACCCATCTATCTGCTCAATCTATGGTTAAACTATCTGCCCAACATACTCTCTAATCCATCTATAGTTAAATAGTTTAACTATCAGCCCAACCCATTTAACTACCCTATCTATAGTTATACTATCTGCCCAACACATATTTCTGCTCCATTTATAGTTAAATAGTTTAACTATCGGCCCAACCCAAATAACTACCCAATCTCTAGTTAAACTATCTGCCCAACTCATCTATCTGCTACATCTATAGGTAAACTATCCGCCCAAGTCATCTATCTGCTCCGTCTAAAGTTAAACTATCTGCCCAACCCATCTACTTTTCAATCTATAGTTAAAATATCAGCCCTACCCATCTATATGCCCCATCTATAGTTTAACTATCTGCCCAACCCATCTATCTTCTCCATCTATTGTTAAACTATCTGCCCAACCCATCTATAGTTAAACTATCTGCCCAACCCATCTATCTTCTCCATCTGCAGTTGAACTATCTGTCCAACCAATCTATCTGCCTCATCTTTAGTTAAACTTTCTGCCCAAACCGTCTATCTGTCCCATCTATAGTTAAAAACTATCTGCCCAACCCATCTATAGTTAAACTATCTGCCCAACCCATCTATCTTCTCCATCTGTAGTTAAACTATCTGCCGAACCCATCTATCTGCCTCATCTATAGTTAAACTATCTGCTCAAACCGTCTATCTGTCGCATCCATAGTTAAACTATCTGCCCAACCCATCTATCTTCCATCTGTAGTGAAACTATCTGCTCAACCCATCTATCTTTTCCATCTATAGTTAAACTATCTGCCCAACCCATCTATCTTCTCCATCTATTGTTAAACTATCTGCAAAGCCCATCTATCTGCCTCATCTATAGTTAAACTATCTGCCTAACCTATCTATCTGTCACATCTATACTATCTGCCCCACACATCTATCTTCCTCATTTATAGTTAAACTATCTTCCTAACCAATCTATCTGCCCAATCCATAGTTGAACTATCTTCTTGCGCCATCTACAGTTAAACTATTATTTATTCTAGAAAAGTCCAAATTAAGACGACATTTAATGCACTATTCTCAGCTCTGTTGATACAAATAGTACCAAACTAAAGTTAATGTTTGAGAGAAGGTAAGACTTATCCCAGAAATAATTTTTATTGACTTTTGTAGTTAAAGAGTTTTTCCGTGGTGGTAAGGGGGGGGGGGCAGTGTTTATGATCTATTTTATTTGTTGTGGATTCGGAAACATGTCATTACCCTTGTTTTGATAAATAAAAAATGTTTGAAATGTCGTATTCTTATTTCGCCTAATTTTTTTTCAAACACTTATGAACCATTCAGACATTATGAAGTTTTACAGATATCTCATTAGTTAACATCTGATATGTGTTTGGGAGCAAAAGTATTTTTAGCAGCTGTTTTGGGGGAGCACTTGCAAAACGTTTCCCCACTAAACGTTTCCCCACACAATGTTTCTGATACAAAACCTTCCCTGCCTCAAAACATTTCCCCACAAAACGTTTCCTCCTCAAAATGACTCCTGACACAAAACGTTTCCTCTACAAAACCTTCCCTGCCACAAAACATTTCCCCCAAAACGTTTCCTCCTCAATATGACTCATGAACACAAAACGTTTCCTGCTATAAAACGTTTCCTCCACAAAATGTTTGTTTTCATAAATGTTTCAGCTCTATGTTAATTTGCTAAAAAAAAGGAAGGTAAAAAATTGATGATGTTTATGATATAATTTAAAATGCAATTAACCATTTAAAAAACGCTTTACTTCAAAATTATATAGAGAAAATATTATACAACATTAACTGGAAACGACAAATCATCTAACGTGATGGAAAATATAGAACGGTTTTTTTTTAGAAATGAGTGAACTACTCAATCGTTTTGAGGTGGAAACATTTCGTGCAGAAACTTTTTGTGGGGAAACGTTTTGTAAGTTCTCCGTTTTGGGTTGGTATTTTGTTCCTTAGATCCGGATCCGTGGATCCGCATATCTTTGAAGATCCGGATCTTAAGCACTGGTTGGATGATGAGGGTGAAGAGGAGGAGGGGATAGTGGGAATGATTTCTAGAAAAATTTGTTTGTGGAAAAAAAGTTTAATTGGATTTCCAGCTTTATTTCGAAAAAAATAGAAGAATCTAGTTTTCTCAGCTAAATTAATATATTTTAAATATGGATTTGGGGTTCCTTAAAATATGAAGAAAAAAGTGTTAACATTTTTCCTCTAAATCTTGTACTAAATTTTGGTGATGACCTGGGAGGGAAAGTATGGGTTTCCAAGAGAGTTTAGGATGTACTATTATATTAGATTCAAGTTTGCAAAATATTTCCATCCTGTCTCAATATTTGCAGTGAGTGCAATATTCTATATGCATATATCCAATATTGCAAACAATTCAATATAAACCAAACCAATATCCTAGTTCAACAATATGCATCGTACAATCAGCAGTACGCTAACTATCAATGCACAATGCACAGTGTACTGCTAGAGATATGCATCGTACAATCAGCAGTACGCTAACTATTAATGCACAATGTACAGTGTACTGCTAGAGATGGGCATTGTTTTTGTGAATGAAATTTTTTTCGTAAACAATGTTGTCATTCCAAAAAAATAAAAGATGGATGGACTTGGATTGTTCAGAGAAATGTAAAACAATCGATTAAAAAAAAGAACAAAAACAAAGTTTTAAAATTGTTTAAACGATCTTGATCGTTAAAGAACGGGGTTGTTTAATTTTTACTAAATTTTCGAACAAACTTTTCATTAAATAAACGATAGTTTTTTTTTACTGAAAGAACGATTTTATTGAACGAACGATTTTACTGAACAAACGATTACACTAAAAAAATTAACGATCGTTCAGCAAGAAATCGAACAAAATAGATGGAAAATAAACGATAATTTGGAGAACTGAAATCAATTTTTTAAAACATAAATGTGTTTTCAATGCGGAAAGTTTTCTTTCCTATTCATATCAAAATGATCTTAATCAATAAATCTCGTAAATTCGCTACTTCTTAAAAAAAAAAAAAATTTAGAGCTATTCCTTTCATGTTGTTTATGATTCTAGCATCTTATTGAATTCGATCAACATATTTTTTTATCCAACGCTTCTAATGTTCTACAAAATCGATATTTCTAGAAATATTTTTATTGGTTTCATTAGAAGGACATTTCTTCGATCATTTCATCGATCATTTCATCGATCATTTCATCGATCATTTCATCGATCATTTCATCGATCTGCAACAGTATACAGTAGGGTACAGTGAAATTAAATAAATCTTTTTTTCGTTTCCTATCATCATTTTTTTTCGTAAAATTCATTTTAAGAACAATATAGAAAAGACGTTTTTTGATTGGAAGACATCTTGATTCCCAAATTTGGGCTTGTATGTACCGCATTTTTCATGAAATTTACGAAAATCCAGAAACTGTAACTTTGTCAATTTTCTAACTACAGAAATTTTATTAACCAAAAAATAACCACAAATACCACTTTAGTGGAGACGGAAGCCATAAAAAATGTAGTTTGTTCAGAAACGAATGAATTATGGACACAGTTTTGTTCTATATTTTTATCGAATTTTCTAATATCTTGGTCTTTACAATAGTGTGTAATAAAATCCGCCCTAGACTTATGAATGTTTTAAACTTGGGCATTATCTCTCTATGTTGGAGCCTAGATGTAATGAGTCCATTCCTGAGCCCGCAATTAAAAAAAATTCGGGAAAATACAGCTACATCATACATACATCTAATACATCTAATTAAAATGTTTTATTAAATTGTAATGTAAAAAAATGGAAAAACTTATTTCAAAAGAAACAAGTTTTTCTACACGAAAATAAACTCCCAGCTGTGAATCTTTTAGAACTTTTTATCATGTGCCACTTAGAAGTTTTAACAGTGTTCTACTTATCTGAAGTAGGATAAACTTTTAAATATTCAGCCCCCCCCCCTTCACTTTAATCTATATATTTACTGCAACACCCGAGTACTTTCCTCTTTCGTTCTCATTTTCAAACTTCAAAGTTGTATACACTAATTTTCAATCAAGCCCTAAAAAAAACTGTTCCGCCCCCTTTATCTATTCAAAGACTACCTACATATGGTTCTAATTGAAAATTTATTATATTTCCATAAATAAGGTTTAAATAAGCTTTAAATATGACAAACGTATTTGATCATTGTGAAAAATCCCTCTTTGAAAAAAGGGAATAATACCAAAAAAAGAATCACGATGATTTTGGTAAACATTTTTTCAATAGAATGAAATACAATACAAAATAATCATTTCAAGTGTGGCAACGTAAGAGTCTTCTATAAAATATAAAATATAATTTTATAACCACTTTTGGAACTTTTTAATTAACAGATAAGTTTGAAAAACCAAAGATCTACGACATCAGTTTGCAAAGCTAAAACATTAGAAAATATATGTTCGTTACAATAAATTCGTTTGTAAAATTGTATTGTTCAAAACTGAATTTACTTTTTTACACTGAGATTAATAAATTTCATGCTGGGGTAAAATATCATAATTTTATATTAACGTGTCGGTGTGGGAAGTTCAATAAAAAGTATTTTTTGTTTTGTTTTCAAAACAATCCTTAAAATAAATAACCGCAAAAATGTGAATAATTTAAAACTTCCTCAAACCACTCAATTTATTACCTTGCTCCTAACCACCGAGCGGGGATCTTTTTTTCAAACTTTCTGATATTGGTTCTTTTAAGCAGAGTTTAATCGTTGAATTGCGAAATTGCATGAAACAAAAATCATCCTTTTCTCATTTATTCACTACAGTTTATATTGGAGACTATAGTTTAAAGATAGTACGGTGGTAGGCGATTATATCAATACTAGGCTTTTAGGGCACTTCGCGCCCATCTTATATTTCAATTGTAAACATGTTCTCTTTGTGTACATTGCAAAACAAAAATTT
The DNA here is from genome assembly GCF_000591075.1 of Eurytemora carolleeae. Classification (NCBI taxonomy): domain Eukaryota; kingdom Metazoa; phylum Arthropoda; class Copepoda; order Calanoida; family Temoridae; genus Eurytemora; species Eurytemora carolleeae. Next base: position 10,413 of record NW_019397869.1, on the reverse strand, counting down.
CGCGGATTTTTTTAATTTTAAAAATAAACGGCGAGACAGACAGACAAGCAAAGTATATATAGATTATGAAGACTAATCTCGATTTCAAATTTGATTTATATCAAGCTTTCAAACAGATGAATACACAAAAACTACAAACACAAGTTGACAATTAATTAGTAATTCGAGAAAAGCTTTAACAATTGAAACTTAAATTAAAAAGTCGTTTTCATCATATTGATATAATCGCCTACCACGGTACATAAGACTATTTTAGACTGAAAGTAGACTTCAATAAACACATAGATAATAGATATCTCCACTTTTCAGAGTAATTAGTTTTTTATTGGTTATTTGAAACAAAGATCTACTGCAGTGCGAAACTATAAAACCGGCAAAAAATCATTAAATTTAGAAAACATAATTTGATGAATAGATAGAATTAGCTGAACCGCACAGACGTAGTTTAACCACTTTACTTATAGAAGATTAGTGTTTAAACTACGTCTGCATAGCAACTAGTCTAACCATGTAACGCTATTTATTAAATCTATGCCCAAATTTAATGAGTTGGAGAGGCTAGGTCCGCGCTGGTTCAAGATCTGAATCACTGATTCAAATCTTAATCAATCTTTGACTTTGAATCGGTGATTTCAATTATAACCAGCACAGGGTAATTTTTTACATTCAGTCTCTGGTCCACTATCCGACATCGCAGAGTAGTTAAATTTAACAATTTTAGTCTCAATTGGATCCGGGACAGCTTAAACAAGGGTAGCAAATTTATGATTAATTGATAAAAAACAAAACTAAAACAATTACCCTCCCCCACACGGTTCCCGACAAAGGAAAAGTCTACCCCCCGTTAACACTAATACTTCTTGTTATAGTAAAGAATAGAATATAATATTGTGGGCGGAATACAAACACTAAGTAATTATTGGTTTCCCATACAAATTACAGTTGATTAAGAAGGCCTGTTTATCTGTTATCTATAATATCAACAATATCAGGTGTAAGGGGGGGGGGGGCTATATTTTGGAATAACTACTTTTGTTATTTCATTGTTTTTAAAGATTTTAAAACTGCAACATATACATATTTGCACCTCCACAAATATATAAGTGAATTGTTTCCAGTTTGAAAAGGACCAATAACTTAGATATTAGAAAACTTCATTGTAATTAGAAAAACATCTTTCTGTTGATACTTGACCTGCAATGCACTGTAATGCACTGCAGATGTCAGATGCAAGGTTATAATGCAAGGAAAGTTAATTGCAGTCGTGTATACTCTGCGTACTTATTGAAACCAGTTCTTTCTGGGCGGAATTTGTAAACAAGAATAAATGCATCAGTGTTCGTTTAGTATCCGAGGAGGATAAAAGCATATAATTTCGATAATTTTGATAATTCACATAGAAGTTTCCTTTGACCAGAATATTTCATTGATTTTTTAATCCCATAACTTTCCTTGCATTATAACCTTGGTCATATGTATCCAAATTTGTTTCTACAGAAACAGTTGTAATTGTAGGAACATTTTGTTCTCAAGTGGTTTTATAAATATTAGACATAATAATATTTACTTTCCAGAAGTCACAAAAAAATAAATATTTATATCGAATTTAGAAAATCTTTAGACAGAGATTATTCTAGAATTTAGAGAAATATGTGTAACGTCAGTTGCGTTGCATTCACACCGTACACTCCAGTTTGAACGTAATTTAAACAATATTTTACAGATAAACACAAAGATTTTTGCGCTCGTTGATCAGTAATTTTTTATAGGGTAACGTTGTAAATCGGACATTCCCCTTGTTGTATGGAGGGATAATTAAAACTACACGTACAGATAAGATACTTTTGCGATGTTTTTCCTTTTTTCAATGTGTTTTTATGAAAAGCTCAAATTCGTTACAAAAGACTTTTTTGAGTTAAAATAATCTTCATGAAGTGTAAATATTTTCTTTAAATTATATTTTTAGAATGTTTTTATTAAGGGCAAGGAATCTAAATTCTTAAAGTAGCGACTTATTTGATTAAAGTTTCTTAAAAACAAGTTATATTAATTAATTAAATATGTAAAATAGAATTTGTCCTCAAGTGTTAAGAGCAGAGAAAGGATTAAAACTTGAAATTAATGCATAAACTTTATAATATTGATAAAACATGCAGAAAAGATAATATTCTTGCAAAGAAAGAATTTTCAACCATTTTAAATTTTAGTGTTCCAAATGACTTTGGAGATTTTTAAATGGCTGTTTCAAAACTCCGAACACTCCAATGTTAGCCTAGTTAAATCCTAATATATATAACTGTGTGGATTACTGTGTTTTAATTATAATGAGAACAACAATGGAAGAATAATAAATGAGTATACACTATACATCATATCGTAAAGGAGGATTAATACCTTTGAAGGTTTGATTGTTTTATTCTAATTCTAGTATGCAGTACAGGACTACAGGGTGTCCCAATAACACTCCAAACCAGATAGATATAAATCCCAGTCACAGGACAAGCTAGGCGGAAATAAGTTTTTAAATGTTTTTCTTTTAAAGTAAATATTTCCAATATGATCTGAGCTCGTTTTCTTCTTTTTTTCATCACAAAGCCATTTTTTTAAACTTAGTTTCTTTTTGTTAGTTTTCTGGTAGGCTTTCCAACGTAATAGAGTATTCACTTACGTGAAATTACTTGCAGTTACGCGAAATAATTTTCATTTCGTGTAATTTCGCAGGATTACGTGTAATTGGAGAAACTTTAATTTCGCGTAATGCTCCTCTGTAAGTGAGAGAAAGTGTTACGCGTAATTACGCGTAACGTGGAAGTGGAAACCCATTTTCTGGTGATTAAAAAAATATTATTGATTTGATGCTTATTATATCGTTAGAATGGACGAGGGCAACCATAGATAAAGATAGATTGCTCATAAGACGACATTTTTCATCTTGGAAGATATAAATGTACAGAGATGTTTTAAAGATATTCCTATTATATAGATTAACTAGGTCGGTTGTGAACATTGGCTATTCTTATGTCATTGAGTACTTGTGGTGTACATGAGTTCTGAAGAAATAAATTTATGTTAGTTTAGTCCTTCTCATGTCCTTTAGTTCTCGTCAATATGATATATTGCTCAGTGAAATATTGTTGTTCAAATAGTTCCATTCCCGGAGTTATTTTACACTCTATTATGAAATCCATTAAAACACCAAACCACCCCGCTTATCATTGAAGTACACTTTAACCCCTAGAAGTATCAGTTCGCGAACTGTACAATTCTTGGTGATTTTGCGTACATAAGCAATCTATGTTTATTTATTTATCTATGAGGGCAACCCAGGCCGAACTTTTTTTTTTTAAATGTGGAACTAACAGCTATTTTATTCGATGAGGTTTAGATAATCATCAACACCAAATTTAAAATATTTTGAAATGTAGCCAGCATGCTGCGGAAATAATCCCAATATAAAACGAGGAAGTTCCGGGCTGGCACTAATTTAGTAGAGCATTTCCAATCCCTGACTTTTCTAATGGGAGTGATAACCATGGTAGATTGTCTTTTATTTACAATATGTAACCAATGTTCATCGGCGGCAAAGAGTTGTTCTTTAAAATTTCGGATCCCTATTTCCTATTTTCTACTTCAATTTTGAAAAAAACAAAATGCCCAACAACATTTAGGAAATCTCGAGACGAAAAGTTTTAAGGTTCATTGGCCATATAACATTTTTCGAATGATAATAACATATTTTGTATGCATATTGCATACTCTGTCTTAAACCTGCGATTAACACCTGGATAATGATTTATATTCTGTATTTTCTGTTTTATTAGTATAAATGATCTTCCTGACAGCGAGAAATATATCATTATATTAGTATCTAGTTAGTACCCATGTTATAGAATATAATGTAAATGCATTAATTACAAATAAACACTACTATTATTACTTACCTCTGTACATTATTAGTTAGTGTATACAATACATATCAAAAAGACCAGTAACTTGATGACTTACCTAGAAAAAAGATTGGAATTAATTAAAATTAACTAACATTAAATAAAACAAAAGCCTTTTCACTTTCAATTTTCATTTGTTTTTTATTTCGTATTTATTATCAAAGAAAAAAACAGCGTTTTCAAGAAGTACAGAAGCTCTAAAGAGACTGTCTGCGTAAATGTAGGGCACCATCAAACAAGAAGTACAGAAGCTCTGAAGAGACTGTCTGCGTAAATGTAGGGCACCATCAAACAAGAAGTACAGAAGCTCTAAAGAGACTGTCTGCGTAAATGTAGGGCACCATCAAACAAGAAGTACAGAAGCTCTAAAGAGACTGTCTGCGTAAATGTAGGGCACCATCAAACAAGAAAGTTTCTCTTTAAAAAATATTTTCCAATCTCTAATCTGAAAATATTTTCGTTTCGGCTGATTGATTGCATCCAATGAAAAATGGCGGCGTAAAATGCAACCTTTAAAAGCTAAAATATTAGTTGTCCAAAAGCCTATTTTGTGGAAGACGATACCTGGCCGCCTAAAACAAGTTCCACAAGATTCACCGGAATGAGATAGAACGGATACGAGGCATTGTACTTTCAGTCTAACTCGTGTGATCTTGATATTGAGACATTTCTGAACCCTCTAGTAAAAGTTATAAGAAATATTTACACTGGAAGTTACTTTATGCGTTTCATTCGAGATCGACCTCACGTTCTCTATAATTTTACCTAATTTGACCAAAATTGTTTTTTATCACTGTCAACTAAAAAAAACGCACTTTGACTAAGCTCAGGTTATGAAGCTAACCTTTGTTATATATAAATTTGACAATTTTTATTGCGGCTCCTTTAAAAAGATGGCTTGAAGATTTATGCCATAAAGATAAAGTAAATTGACAGAAATGTCTTTAATTCAGAGGGTCTCTACTGCACTTGCTAAGGATCCATTTAATTTTAGAATTTATCCTGTAAAAAAGTGGCTTTTAAACAACCATCAATAACATTGCTAGATCAAATAAAGTTTTGTATGCTAACTTTTTTCCCTTTAAAGGAACTGTATGATCAGAAATAAATATAGATGTTTCTCTTTTTGAAATATGTTTATAATCAACTGTTGTTTCTCTACTAAGTAATTTGGACATTTTTGCTTTATAATATTTGATAATATCTTCCAAACTATTGATCTTGAGAACAAAAAGAATAAACGCAAAATTATACACAATCCCTTTAGCCCTGCCGATGTTCAATATAAATGAGGGTTAGATTGGAATTTATATTGGATTTAAAAATGTTTCCGAATTTTATCGTTGAAGATACCATCAGGGAACATTATTCTTCTTCAGCAAAAAGAAAATTAATTCTTATTAAAATTCAGATTTTAATTAAAGAAAACTTAAATATTTCAAGATTCATGAAATTCATTCATGTTAAAACTATTAAATGATAGTTATTATGGTCTAAACGAAAAGAATGAATACATTCTTTCCTCTAAAATCATTGAAAAAATTAGTTTCAAATCAAGTTCACTTAATATTTTCTCCGAATAATAAATTTTGTCCTATTGATTGTGATATAATAATAAGGGTTAATAAGTGTGTAACAATTAAACAAAACATGCTATTATTTCAAACATGAAGAATAAAAGTTACATCCTTCAATAAGAATGTTGGATAAATGTAAAATATATGTGAATATTTGATCAAATAAAATATTCAAAAAGTTTGAACTTTTCAGTTTTGTTCTTTGTTTCTGGATTCAGGATTGAATCTAAAAGTGAAGATTTTAATATACAGTAGTCGTCGTATAAATCAATACAATGAAGACGACTTTTGTTTCAAATTAGATTTCTAAACAGCATGGATTACACATATCATGGAAACAAAGAGAAGCTGTCAATTAACAGATTTTCTTCGTTTACTTGGAAACAAGTAATTTGAAAAAAATATTGTTAAAATCAAAACTTGAATTTAAAAAGTCGTCTTCCTTGTATTGATATCAATGCTGACCACTGTACATGTTTGGAAATTAGAAAATCGGATAGGGAAAAATACAAGCTCGGGGGGGGGGGGATTGATTGTATTGTGTTAAATAAGGGACAAATATAATGTTCTGTTAAACTAGCAATTGTATTTTTTTGTTAAATCGACCAAAAGGGGTAAATACTCAAAAGATTGCTTCTATAAATTGCAGACGTACAGTGACAATTATTTTTATTTATAATGCATGAGAATCACTAATTTCTCAAACTACTGAAAAATCTCAATACAATAAAAAAGTTTATTCCATAAACCTAACTAAGTCATTTTAACATTGTGTACTGGGAGTACTAAAATCTTACAGATAACAGGCCATTTTCATTAAACCTCTTAAAATTAGTATTTTAAGAAAAATATTGTATTTTAAAAACATCCAACTCCCCAACCCCTTAAAATACCCCAATGTTCAGTGCCCCTCAACCCTCAGTTAAGGCCCGGGGAAGTACAATGAAAAATATAAAAACAATAAAAGATTATAAGAAAAGACAAGAAAAAGTCGAGGGTAGTGGTTATTGTAGAAAGATGGATAAATTAAATTATAACTTGTTTTTCTAGAGAAGAAGCACTTGATGTGAGTATCTCCTCAAAAACCAATATTAGACTAAATATAGTGAGACAATATTTTCAGGTTTTGCTGTTAGAAGATAAAAAATTTTGTTAAAATATTTTTGAAAAAAATTTCAAATTTTTGTTAGCCTATATTTCCCCCCAGGGTACTCAAGTTAGCCCATTCCGTCCAACCGTTTGGCCAGCTAAAGCTACATATGTACATTGTACATACACCTTTATATGAGCGAAGAGATAAATGATTAATCAAGCCAACATATTTTTGTGCTTAATGTACATATAAATATCTATCCAAGCTTTAAATATTCCTGCATATATGTTACTAATGTAGCTGGTATCCATTCCTCGGGAATGATTTATATTTGTTATCTTCATACCAGAACAAGGTACTCGAACCAATGGATTATTTATGTATACATGACATCCTCCCCCCCCCCCCCTCTGGAAGGAATATGTACTTTCAGGGGGTTAACACATCACCAGAGAAATATAGAAATCTTAAGAAAGTTAAATAACTACACCCACATTCAGACCTAAAAGAATATTGCAATAAAAAAATTTAAAAATTGTCCATACTATTCTTATTAGACCATTTAATATCAAAGAAAATACCAAGTTCATTGAAAAATTTATGCTGAATTCAGATTCGAAAACCATATTAAATAAAGTTATTGCAGAATAACTCTCCAAAAAAAGCTTTACATTTTCTAAATGTTTTTGTAAGTTTTAGTTAAAAAAGTATTTTCTAATTTGAATTTAAGGAGCCTATGTCGTATACAGTGAATTCTTTGATATCAAAATATCAATTCGTATATTGGACATTTTGTGTCCACAATTTTAAAAAATTTAATTGCAATATCAGTGGGTTGGCTGGTTTTTAATACAGCAATAAATCAAACATCTCTACTACATGGGCTTTCCATAAATATTTGACATAAGGCTGTTTGTAAAGACCAGCATTTATATTTAAGGAAAGAAGGAATAAAATGAAGAAATGTTATCAAGGTACGCCTTACTTAAATATTTTCAACAGGGAGTGTGTTCAGTGAGAGCAGTATTTAATATACCAGTCCGTTCTGACTTTAAACAAAATTGTATGCATATTTAACATCATACAGACAATCCTCTCCATAAGAAAACTATAAAAATATGAATTTTATAAAACATATTAAAGATAATAAATCAAAAAAGGTCCGGAAATGGACAGTTTCTGTCCTGAGTACCTATGTGTATTGTGTATATTCTATATTCTGGGGAATATCTATACTCTCAATCCTTCATTAGGACCAAATAACCCCAATATTGCCACAATAATGACAAACAGTGATGGAGGATGCAGAGGCAGGGGTGAATATTTTCCTCAAATATTTCCATGTCCAATTCCAATTTTTCCACCTGGTCTCATAAATATCTCTCCTTGAGAGGAAATTATGTAATAAGAAACTACCAATTGAAAAAAACGGCTCTCTTAAACATTTCTACTTCTAGTAAATATACATCCCTGCACCGAACTAGACTAGGAAAGGTGTATTAAAAAGAAGGTTCCCTAGTAGAAGACAGGAAGAAGGATTGACAAATGTTGAGATACAGAAAAGAGAGATTGATTGTGAAGACGTTAAATGTGAAGAAACAAAGACCAAGGGTAGGCCTAAATAAATAGAGACTGAGTCTCTGGTCCTATTTGTACTCTACAGGGTGAACTAAAACAAAAGAGGAGACACAAAGTAGAATAAATTGGGGGTTGATGAAAGGTAAATGCAAATAGATTGTTAAGTACAATAGATGGCAACGTATTATTTGTACACTCTCAGTACAGTTGTATTCTGTCGTCACAAGTGTCAATTCAGTTTTTGTGTCCGACAAATTATTAATAATAGTGATAATTTTAGAATAAAGTGCTTTTCTTACAATAAAATAAGTGCAATTTTATGTGTTCTTTAGTCTCTGTTTTTACACTTTTTTGTTAATCTTGGAAAACATGTCAACCAATGTGAGACAATTTCGTATTCCTTGTTATATTTGACACTTGTGACGTCGTGTATAATTGGTCCATTTCTCTGTTGCCACCTATTGTACTTGATAATCTATTTGGGTAAATGAAGGCATCTTGTAAAATGTTAACAATGACCTACTATTTAATGCTTAAAAAATCGAAATAACATTTTAGATTGTGTTCTGCACATTACAAGTGATTAAAGAATGATTCAGATTCAAGAAACTTTATATATAAAGTATACTGAATATATATAAAGTATACTGAATAAATATATTCAGTATACTTTATATATATAAAGTATACTGAATATATATAAAGTATACTGAATAAATATATTCAGTATACTTTATATATATAAAGTATACTGAATATTTATAAAGTATACTGAATATATATAAAGTATACTGAATATATATAAAGTAAACTGAATAAAACCAAAATACGGAAAAAGAAGCCAAGCAAAAAGAATTGATTAATTTTTATTTGGGGATTTCCAGTTAATTTTCTTAATGTTCTGGTTTCTCATTAAATACAGATCTAAGGATTCTTATAATTCCTCTTCAATATCCCATGATGGTCATAACCTGATCTTCGAATTTAAAGTACCAAAATTGAATATCAATATCAAGCATCCAAGATTAACAATATCCACAAAAAAATCTAATCATAAAATAATTTGTTGACATAAATTGGACAGTTTGAAATGTTCTATTCCAAAGCTAAGTAGAAGTTCTGCAAATGATATGTATGCTATTGTAACCTGAGATATCAACTGCGCAGAGATTAACTAATGTGTTTGTTGCATTAATCTAAATTATCTAGAAATAGATTTGCAAAACTTAAGAAAAAGTTGGCCAAGAGAATTTTATTTAAGTAGTAAGACCAGAAAGAGAATTTTGCATGTTTAATTGATTTTTCTATATCTTGTTAAGCAATAAAATATCATTCTAAAAAGCATTTATATATTCAAAACTAAGATTAGGAAATACAAAAAGATAAAATATTGTGTCAACTTTCTGAAAAGACCACTCTCATAAGTTTTAAAAAAGTAAGATTGCTAGAACTGAGTAAACATCTGTTAAGAACCAACTTTGCAACCTCTATCTTTACTCTCATTAAGATTGCCACCCACATCTATCTATATATAAATTTGGCTTGTCTGTCTGTTTGTTTGTTTGTATCCAATAAACGTCAAAACGGATGAACCGATCGGGCCCAATTTTTTTGTGGGACATCACATGACCACAGGGAAGGTTTATGAATGATAAAAATAAAAAAAAAATGTGTTTAAGGTTTTTAATTTTGTAAAAAAATTTAAATTCTTGAAAATCCGCAAAAAAAAATTCTTCTAAATGTTTTAAAATGTAAACAAAAAGAACATGTTCGCAATTTAAATAGAAGATGGGCGCGAAGCGCCCTAAAAGCCTAGTTAATTATAATTTTTATATTTCTCAGAATTTTCTGATTTTAGGCTTATTAATATTCCAAGAAGCTTGTGTTGTGATGAAGTTCTATCCAAAAGACAAAACTAGAATTTCTATAAAAGTTGAGTTTAAGAAATGAAACAAAAACCAGAAAACTTGGATCAACTCAAGTTTATATTCTAGAATAAAACAGGATTTGGATGACAAGCTTTAGCAATAAAGTGAAAATAGATCAGAGTAAAACCTTGATGAAAAGATGCATTAGACTTTTTCAGGAGACTAAGGTTTCAGTCCAAAATTTTAACTAACGGGCATTCAACGATAATATATATATAGATATGCAGGCAGGTAGAAACCTCCTTCCTAAATTGCCTGTAGCAGACAACTAATTTTTGAACCTCTGAAAA
>NW_019397868.1:31788-39404 GCF_000591075.1 Eurytemora carolleeae | reverse complement strand
AGATAGATAGATAGATAGATAGATAGATAGATAGAAAGATAGATAGAAAGATAGATAGATAGATAGATAGATAGATAGAGAGAAAGATAGATAGATAGATAGATAGATAGATATATAGATAGATAGATAGATAGATAGAGAGCTAGATAAAGAGACATGAGATAGATGAATAGAGAGATAGGTAGATATTTTTCCTATTTTTGAATTTATTTGTAGGGTAGCGTACAGGGAGGGCGCTGCAGAAAACTACTACCAACCCATTTTAGGTTAACAGTGATTAATTTAAAATTTCTTTGTAAAACATTATGTCTGTTTATAATTTGTATAATACTTGTGAAGGGGTTCTATGTCAATTGCTGGTTAAATATGCAGAAAAATTTATCTACAAATTGCATTAAAAAATACTTAATTATTTACAACTTATACTTTACAGGGATGTTAAAGGAATTTAACTTTACCAAGGGTTTCCAAGACCAATTTTACTAACAAAACATCCAAAGCGCAGCGAGGAATGTCCCATGGGACGTAAAGCAACTTAACATCCATCCGTTGGGGAATTCATGGGTCGGTATCTTGGTCAAAAGGCGGTAAAAAACATTATTTTTTTGTGTGTTCATATAATCATATTTCTTTTTTACAACAAAGAGAGATAAGAAAATCAATTATCTATCAAAAGATCTTAAAAGGAATACTAATTTTATGTTTCTACTCTTTCTCTTGTTTTCTTTCTTGCTTTCATTCTTTCTTTTTTCCTTCATTTTTTCTATTTTATTTCCCTTCTTTCTTTCTTTTTCCCTTTATGTTTTCAATTTTCTTTCCCTTCTTTCTTTCTTTTTTCCTTTATGTTTTCTATTTCAGTTTTCTTTCCTTCCTTATTTCCTCCCCATTTCTAATATTTCCCCCATCTTTAGATTGCTTATTCCCTGGCATGTTCCCCCTCTTGAGTGGAAATATGAAAATCCACACAACAATAAAAATATTTTTCAAGAAATTCTTTCTATTATTTGCTTCCTTTTCAAAGGGGTAGATATAAATTCCAAATCAGGCCAAAATCAATGAGCTTATCAATTATTGTAAAATTTACAAAAATCTCTGTTCAAAATTTGATTTTTTTAACCCCGTTGATGTTACCTGGGTTTAAGAGGGGTTTTTACATTCCATTCTTACATATGGGAAAACAGACGGTAATACTTTTTATATGTTAAGGGGGCAGAAGGACAATTATTCATAATACTGTACACTAAACTTAAGACAGAGACACATAAAGAGAATTCAATCATTATTTAGATTAAATTTTTAAATAGTTGATTTTGAAATATTATGATTCTCAGGTATGATGATATTAATATTAATAACAATAAAAATAAGATAATAATTCTATCACCAATGGCAGAGCAGTATACTGGTCACGTGTCTCCGCCTGTATCACGTGACCACTTTACTGCACTGCCATTGGTGGAATTTCTGGTCAAGTAATACGGACGTAAAAATAATATTATGAATAAAATCTATTGAAAATAGAAATAACAAATATAAAAGTAAACCTAATTTACAATTAGCTTTCTCTGGGATATCATCGTTTTCAGATTGGTTGCATATTTTCTGAATATGATCTGTTTAAACCTACTACTTTTATACAAAATTGTATATATATTAATTTTTGTATATATTTGACACAGTTTTATATCAGTTTCTCCAGACATGAACATCAGATATGACTTTCATGGGTCGCGATCAAGAGCTAAAGTGATTAGCTTTCAGCCTATACCCCCTTTCATTTTTCCTTTACTGTCCCTTTAAAGTACTGATGATGATACTACCCATGCAATGATAAAATACGATTTTTTGTGTTTAATGATATTGTTTATTGGTGTTTAGGTTACGTCGCATCCATTTCTCTAGCAATCATTTGTTCGTTGTACATAATAAAATTTCGCAGATATTCTGTTTACATTGGTGGGTTTAATGTTTTTAAAAAATTAAAACTTTTCACGTTTATTAAAAACAATTAAAAAAACCAACAAACGGAAAAGCCAAATGCAAATCTTAAATTTTGAAAATACATTATGATTTTAATTGTTAATTTTCATATTTTTCCCACGCTTTAAACAATAATTTTAAAATTTAGACTCATTAAATATTCTAAAGTTTTTGATGATGTTAATCCAGGAATTAAAACTTATTTAGAATATTTGAAAACTAATCCTGAATGTAACGGCTTTATTTAACAATAGTTTCAGCTTTAATTGTAATTCATCATAAAGCACGGGATGACGTAAAAAATATTTTCCTGTAAATTTTCGAATAATAGTTTTAACATTTGTTCGTAAAAACAAAACGAAATTTATACAGAGAATGAAGTTTTTCTCTCAATTTTTTTGATTTGTTCTGAACATTGTTTCTGTTTAATGCCCGTGTGAATAATGAAATATGTAAAATGTGGATTAAAAATGTCTTTTCATCGCTTCATTGTACATTATATACATTATATAATTTACATATCTACAGTATACATTAATTTACATTTCAACTCCAAGATCCATGGGCATTCGATCTCATTTTTATTTTATTTTATTCTTTTTCCCCCCCCCCCCATATGAGCCTTCTCAATTTATTCTCCTTTCTCTTTCTGTTCCTTTCCCTGGTTACCCGGAATTCCCTGGTTCCTCTGGTTCTCAGGGTTCACAGGGTTCTTCTGGTTCCCCTGGTTCCCCGGTTCCCCCTGGTTCTCCTGGTTCTCCTGGCTCCCTTTGTTCTTCTAGTTCTCCTGGTTCCCCTGGTTCTCTTACTTCTTCTGGTTCTCATGGTTCTCCTGCTTCTCCTGGTTCTCTTTCCTCCTGGTTCTCCTGGTTCCTCTGGTTTCGCTGGTTCCTCTGGTTTCGCTGGTTCCTGTGGATTCGCTTACCCTGGTTCCCCAAGTTCCCCTGGTTCCTCTGATTCCCCTGGTTTTCAAGGTTCCCTAAGTTCCCCTGTCTCCCCTGGTTTCCTCTGTTTCTCCGAGTAGAGAATACATGTATGCCATATTACGAAGGCTTAATTGACGTTAGAACATGAATACAGGCATTTACATGGCACAAAGAATATGCGCACAAAGAGCGCTCGGCTTTTTCTCCAGAATACAAAACATATTAGCGATCAATCAGTCAATTGATAAGCATAAAAAAGGACATCAGCAAATTGATGAAAACTGAATTCTTCTACATATGTATTACGTATCAATTTGTGTAGACTTAAGGTTAAGAGGAAGGGGTTTATGTACAATACATGTACACATTTTCTGTGACGTTTAAGAACTGCTATGGACAGTAGTGTAACTTTAACTGACCCTCCATTCAAAGATGGCAATGCCAAATTCACAACGGTACCATTAAACGCTTTATCTGATTAACATTGTGAAAGATATTGCCGTTTTTTAGGTTTAAAAGTGTTCTTTTGATTGCTTTATGTTTTTCTGAGATGAGATTTTAAAAGCTTAAACCCGAGTAAAACCCAGTCACTATTGACCAGAGTGACCGTCAGGGTGAGTTGTTCCCCAGTCTTAGACCCAAGTAAAGGTCAAGTCCAGACCCGGGTTTTGGATGGCCTTGGGTTTAGTTAAAACCAACCATCTTGGGATTTTCTTTCTTTAAGGCTCGAGTCTTCAGCAGCTGATGATCGTAAATTTCGTAAAATCTTTTATATTTGTGTTTTAAAAATATAAACATTAAAATCTAATCCATACTTGATCAGAACCAGAAAACGACATTAAAATCTAGTCCATACTTGATCAGAACCAGAAAACGACATTAAAATCTAATCCATACATGATCAGAACCAGAAAATGACATTAACATCTAATCCACACTTGATCAGAATCAGAAAACGATATTAAAATCTAATCCATACTTTATCAGAACCAGAAAACGACATTAAAATCTAATCCATTCTTGAGTAGAACCAGAAAACGACATTAAAATCTAATCCATACTTGATCAGAACCAGAAAACGATATTAAAATCTAATTCATACTTTATCAGAACCAGAAAACGACATTGAAATCTAATCCGGACTTGATCAGAACCAGAAAACGACATTAAAATCTATAATAATGTGTATTTCAATAGTGACCATGCTTTTGGGGTGTAATGGGACTGTTAACACTCACTGCTCATGTGTTGATGTGTTTCATGTTCATTAGACTATTTAAAGTCATACTTTGAGGCTAAAGTCGTCTTCCTATTCCAGAGTTTTCTTGTTCTCACTGTATACAACACATTGAAAATTTGTACAGACAAATAGTTGAGAATTATTCTAAAACTCCAACCTGGCCTATGACTCTAAAGATAGTTTTAAGATATTTATGATTAATGCACGTTTTTGCACCCGTATCCCCGTATCTTGTCAAAAGCCCTGATTTGGAGACAATTTTTTGCTTTGCAATCCAGACTTATCCATGAAACCAATTCGGAGGCAAATTTTTTAAAACTCCAAAACACTAATATTACGCAAAAGGTGTACTGCAGTAAGTGGCAGAAATGTACAGGGTTGACTACTAAGGATGAGTCTGTAAAGACGACTTGAAGTTCTTAAGATAGGACAATTCTAAGGTTAGCTTAGGTATTCTGCCGGTAATATAGTCTTATTTAATCCTTTAACAAAGAAAAAACACGTTACCAGTAGCAGGCCGGTTTCATAAATTTCAGGAGATATACAGGATAATTTCCGTACAGTCGTCTCTGAAGTTTGAAGAAGAGATGTAAACACTGCAATTTAGTGGTATCCGAAATTCATAGTTTGCTTTCAACAGCTTGGAATTGGTTTGAAATTTTTCGATACATTATGGTTTAATATAGTTTGGTATGGTTTGGTATGGTTTGGTATGGTTTGGTATGGTTTGGTATGGTTTGGTATGGTTTGGTATGGTTTGGTATGAGTATAAATATGAAAAAGTGATAAAGAATACAGAAACAGGTTTTTGGTCTTTACACATAATCCTTTAGTGGTAGAAACCACGCTGTTTTATTTAGATAACCTATTCTGCATACCTCGCAGTATAGTATACACCTTATATACCGGGGGTCCCAATAAAAATTATACAACTGTGAGACGACTTGAAGATCCTTTTTCATCTTTGAAATATTTTTTGGCATTAATTTTTAAACCAACTTTTATAATTATGATTCTTGAAATTATAACCAAAAAATTCTCTGGTCATGGTATTTCCAAAATTATATCCGCATTTTTTGCTTTCAAAATTACACCATATACAGTACAGGGGAAGAAAGTTCAAAACCATGAATTGGCCCAGACCTGAGTGTCAGGTTTTGGCGAAATTGAGCACAGTTATCTTTTTTAATGCTTGCTTTAATTCAGAATAGTTAAGGCTATATTTTTATAACAAACATTTAAGTATGTACTAAACCCCTACAAATAAATAAATTTTAATTTTTGATGATAATTGATTTCATTTTAGAACAAGTCACATTTTTGAAGCAAATGCAAAGTTTGTGCGCAAAACACGTATTGGAACATGTTGCGATTTTGAAACATTTCACAGATTTAAATTAATGATATTTTAAAGCATTTACACAATTTTGTAACTAAACAAGTTTTTCGCATTCAGTAGAATTTAAATGACGAAACAAAAAAAGTAAATGATATATTCTGTTCTAATATTTCAAAATATAACGACTTATAAAACATGAAATAATTCTAATATTAATTTTATATTGTTCTTAAACAATTATATTGAGCAGAAAAATGTAGGAAATTTTTTATTGAAAATGGAGGAAGCTTGAAATTATCTGTACTCTCTGCATTTAAAAGTATATTGTGCAACCTTAGAATAATTTAGAAGATAAAAATATAATTCAGTAATTCTTGCTATTCTGTAAATTATGAAAGTTCGTTTTGTTCTGAATTGTTGAATATTCTCAAATTATGAATTGTTTCAAAAGTTGGTTTAAGTTCCAAAACGCGTCCGAGATTCAAAATCGTGATTCGTGCGAAAATTGAAAACCTTAAATTGTTTCGAAAAGGGAATGGGTTTTCATTGAAAATGAACAGTTTTAATTTTAGAAAAGAAGTAAATACTAAACAGTGTTATTTGGAGTTCTCATCGTGCTTGATAATATAGTTTCTTGAACTCGACACTAGAAGAGTTTCTAAAACGTTGATTATCATATTTGTGCCAAAACCTGACAATCAGTGTCCGGTTTGGAACACAAACACGGTTTGGAACTTGCTTCCCCTGCAGTGTACAACTGCATCCTTTACTTTCCGTTCAAATATTTATATTTTGGTCCTTTAGTGTTTGTTTTAGATCTAAAATCAAAACATTTTTTCTATTCTGATTTGTGAATGTCTAACTTATGAACCTAGAGATGAACATCGTTATTCTCGGTTTTTATTTTGGATATTTTAGAATGTTTGGCTTAAAACAAATTTACGGAGTTTTGCGTAATCCAAAATATAATTTTATTTCAGTTTTCTTAATTATGCAAATCTTTGACTCTGACAGAAAATATAAGCTTGGTCAAATCAAACTTCTTTAACGAACTATGCATAAAATCGTTCACGATGATTTCTTCTGTCAGAGACAATATTTTGAAACGTGTAATTAAAGTATACTTGTCGAGGTAAAATTTGAAATTGGTTAGATTTCTGAGATTTTTTTTTTTTATTTTAAAAACCGTATAATAACCTTGCCTAACTCTACATGAACCTGCAAGAAATATAGAAACTAACTCTACATGAACCTGCAAGAAATAGAGAAACTAACTTTACATGAACCTGCAAGAAATGTAGAATCTAACTCTACATGAACCTGTAAGAAATATAGAAACCAACTCTACATGAACCTGCAAGAAATATTGAAACTAACTCTACATAAACCTGCAAGAAATATAAAAACTAACTCTACATAAACCTGTAAGAAATAGAGAAACTAACTTTACATGAACCTGCAAGAAATATAGAAACTAACACATAAATCTGCAAGAAATATAGAAACTTACTTTACATGAACCTGCAAGAAATATAGAAACTAACTCTACATAAACCTGCAAGAAATAGAGAAACTAACTCTACATGATCCTGCAAGAAATATAGAAACTAACACATAAATCTGCAAGAAATATAGAAACTTACTTTACAAGAACCTGCAAGAAATATAGAAACTAACTCTACATGAACCTGCAAGAAATATAGAAACTAACTCTACATGAACCTACAAGAAATATAGAAACTAACTCTACATGAACCTGCAAGAAATATAGAAACTAACTCTACATGAACCTGCAAGAAATATAGAAACTAAACTTTATGAACCTGCAAGAAATATAGAAACTAACTCTTCATGAACCTGCAAGAAATATAGAAACTAACTTTTCATGAACTTGCAAGAAATATAGAAACTAATTCTTCATGAACCTGCAAGAAATATAGAAACAAACTCTACTTAAACCTGCAAGAAATATAGAAACTAACTCTTCATGAACCTGCAAGAAATATAGAAACTAATTTTTGATGAACCTGCAAGAAATATAGAAACTAACTCTACAAAAACCTGCAAGAAATATAGAAACTAACTCTACATGAACCCGCAAGAAATATAGAAACTAACTCTACATGAACCT
>NW_019397868.1:3605-31351 GCF_000591075.1 Eurytemora carolleeae | reverse complement strand
GTTGAGGAGGGGGGTGTATATGTTTCTAGCTATCAGCAGATTTTCACAAAAAAATAAGTAATAATTCAAAATAACAAAGTTTCCTTAAAGAAATTTGTAAAGAAAGTTTAAAGTAGACGCATGTACTTTTCAGATTTTCATTTTAAAAATATCTTTTAAAGTTCTAGTTGTATGTTGCTTCTCCGATACATTCGATATTATATATAGTTTTCCTCAGATATCTCAATTTGATGATTTTTGGTATTTTTATTTTTAATGGCGACAATCAATTTTTTTTGAGGCGAAAGATTGGATTTTTCTAAAAAAAATTTGGAAATTAGATAACTTATAAAGATGTTGAGATGTATTAGACCAGCTCAAATGAAACCTTTATGTATCTAGCTAAAAAAGATATTTTTACATACATTTACCAATAATCTTTAATGTGTAAGCTGAAACAAATGTCGTCAGTTTGGCTAATCAAAACTATATGATCGCCACACGGCTACAGAAATTTACGATTTTTTTTCTGCAAATATCTGAACAAAGACAGGAAAAAAGGGTAGCAGAGCCCTTTTTTCAATTTTCGGTTTTAAAATACCATTTTTTAAGGACTTTTCATAAAAGGTCGGATAAATTTTCCCATTTTAATCCAAAACCCTGTGAGCAACTCCAAAACCCTGGGAGCAATTTCAAAACCCTGAAAGCAGCCAACCCTCCCTCCCTCTAGTCTAGCTTGGTTTTCACATTTATTGAATTGAACATTTTTTTGTATCGTTATATTAATCCCCCACCCCCNATAAAAATTTTCAAAATTCAATGCTTTTACCCTTCCCGGATACTAGACGAACACTGATGCATCTATTCTTGTTTACAAATTCCGCCCAGAGAGAGCTGGTTTCAGTATGTACGCAATTAACCTTCCTTGCATTATAACCTTGCCGGCTACAATCTCTTTGTACAACACATACCCTTTTCCAATCAATTAGTGAGAAATTGCATATGTTAGGAAAATTTATTTTCAAGATGAACAAAGGAGGTATTGTTTAAAATTGATAATCCTAAAAATAATTTCATATAAATATTCCTCCGAGTTGGACATTTTTCCTTTTGCACCTGTTCATTAGAACCCCAATTTAGAAAAAAGAAACAAGAAAATATATGTATAATAGAACATTTTATAAAAATCTGTTATTTATTAATTATAACCATACTGTATACTTCCTTCTATTGTACTTGATTAAGATTACCTATTTGATGTTTCTAAATCTAGAACTGAGTCCAATTTCTCTCAATTTGTTTTTAAGTTTGGGAATCACGCAACCTCGATGTAGTTTCCAATTTCGTGGATTTTGCCTAAATTCCCACGGAATCCGCGGCACCTGCGAACAAACTGCCGCCATATTGAAAATTTTCAATACAATCACAAGGATAGTTTCCCTAGCACTTGATATTGAATAGAACCACCTGTATACAGTTTATATATACCCTACATACACTTTAGGTTAGAAGTCATGGGAAGCTTTAAACAGACCTTCAACAGGTTTAACAAAACTCAGAATTTTTTATTTTTCATTTCAGAAATTTATTTCTTTCAAAATTCGATTTTTAATTCCACGGGCAACGCCGAGCACTTGAGGTAGTTATACATATAACAGCTTGGCTCGAAGTAAAGATGTAGGAATGAAACTGTAAATGTATGGCGTTATTTTAAATGTAAATTGTCCGTAATTTGTTGTATTTTTTTTTTTACATATCTTACGATTTTTTTTAAGGAATCAAAGATTAAAATATGATTTAAATGTTACGAGACTAACTAAGGGGAGTAGGGAATCTCTTTAACCCTCTGTATTCTGAAGTCACAAGTGTTAACTTAGTTTTTGTGGCCGACAAAATTATTAATAATGATTTTTTTTAAAGTGCTTATCTTACAGCAAAATAAGTGCAATTTCATGTGTTCTTCATTTTCTGTTTTAACACTTTTTTATTTAATCTTGGAAAACATATGTCAACTAAACATGTTGTTTTTCTTGTTATATTTGACACTTGTGACGTCGTGTATAATTGATTAATTTCTCTGTTGCCACCTTTTGTGCTTGATCATCTATTTGAATAGACTATTTCCTTCTTGTAATACCAAATCTATAACATTCTTTGCAAAAATTTTACAATCAGCTTCCTTTTGCTGTAGGCCTTCAAAGAGTTATAAAATGTTGAAATCCAGTGACTGGAAGTAGGTCTGAATATAGATTTAGTCTGGTAAAGGTAAAATAAGGCATTCAGGCAGTATGTCTGAGGACTCAGGCAGTAGGTTTATCAGCCCAACTTTTAGCCTAAAGTGAGGGGCGTACAGTATGAGTTGAAAAAGACCAATACTGTTTGAGTTAGAGAATGGGAGGGGGGGGGGCATGGTAACCCCCCTCAGTCGGAATAGGGTTAAGAATCATCGAATAGACAAGACAATAAAGATCAATTTCTATATTTTACTTAATCGACATTTTTATAAATAAATTTATAAAAAAAAAATTCATAGTTCACTCTATAAATATTTTGAACATATTAAAGCACTGAAATCTGATAATATGAAATTTAATTTTGAATATTATATCTATGCGCCCTATGGACCCCTTTAACTATATACAGGGTTACCCACAAAGAATTAGATTTCAGAGACGACTGTACAGAATTTATACTGTCTGTTTCCTTATATTTACGATTCCCTGCAGATAAACCTCTTTCTTTCTTTGCCAAAACATTAAAAACCCATTAAAAAAAAACCATTTATCAAGCTAAAGGGCCGAAAACTTAATTTAACGTTGGGATTTGAAGAGTTTGCAGTCGTCTTTACAGTCTCATACTTTGTGGGTAACCCTGTATATAGATAAAAGGGCCCCGTATAAGGTTATTCAAGTCTCCAATCTTCTTTCATTTATGAAATATCACGGCTTTAGAATCTAATCTTCATCATGTAGGATATTAAAATTCATAATAAGTCACAAAAAGCCTGTTCTATGCATTTTAAGTATTCAAATCTAAGATTATATAGAGCTAGGCCAACGAGGGGTAGACAATTTTTCACCTACCAAAATTTAAAAAAAAGTTTTTGATGTTTTTTAAACATTCGAATCTGAAAATGATTGATACTAAAAATAAAAATAAAAAATTTATAATTAAAAATGTTGATTTAAAAATTGTCTACCCCTGGGGCGGAGGCCCCCCGTTGGGACTTCGTGCAAAAAAAGGTTGATAAATAGAGGCGAGAGTCTGGTTTAGGCCAAACTATACTGTGTACCTACATATACTACATATACACAAATATTTTTATATCAGGAATTTAGGACGCTGTGCGCCCACCATTTTGATTTTATAGAATTCAGGACGGAAGGAAGTAATATATAGATATAAACTTTGCATGTCTGTCTGTTTCTTTGTATCCAAAAAAAAGCCAAAACGGCTGAACCGATCGGGCCCACATTTTTGTGGGGCCTCACAACTTCACAAGGCCCCAGGGAAGATTAATGAATGCTCAGAATTTAAAA
The DNA here is from genome assembly GCF_000591075.1 of Eurytemora carolleeae. NCBI lineage: Eukaryota > Metazoa > Arthropoda > Copepoda > Calanoida > Temoridae > Eurytemora > Eurytemora carolleeae. The sequence continues at coordinate 27,833 of NW_019397868.1, read as the reverse complement.
AATTTTGTCTCCAAAAAACTATTTTCGCAAAATTTTGAAAATTATAGAAAAAAATATGATGAAATCCGCGAACTTTTTTGTTATTGTTCTAAATTTGACGAAAAAAATGTTGACGTGCTTCCAACTCGAGCCCTTTTCAAATAGTGATGCATAAGTTGATTTTTTGGATTAATTTCAATGTATGCGAATCTATTAAATTAAGTCTAATAAAAATAAGTTTTGTAGCCAAAATGTTTAAAACAATTTAATCTTGTTCAACCTATAGTAATGTGCCGAAAAGGGATATGGTTGTTAATAAATAATGATTCAAAACCATTTAAAGAATTCAGTAGAGTTCAGAAATCAAAGGAAATGTTACACCAAACTTTTTTTCTTTATCTGTCCGTGTCAAAATGTTGAAAGGATTTTGTTTAAATCCTTTTCTTTTCAGTCGTCTTATATCACCGCCATTATACTAGGGATAGATGGGTATTGGCAAGGGAGAGGGGGGCAGGGTTGAATTACCCCCCCCCCCTGGAGAGAAAAGGGTTTTTGAAGATCTGAGGGAAAATAAAAAAGTACATCAAAAACAAGTTTTTCACCTTTTTACCCAAACATTTATTTATTTTCCCCCTATTCAGTGAATAAACCCCAATAAATTTGGGTTCTGCCGAAAATTTAATTTTCAAAACAGAACGGGGGGAGGGGGGTATAAAATATAATATTCATCCAAAGAATTGGGAGGGGGGGATGAAGGTTTGAGCACGTTTTTTACAAACGCGTTCGTTAATGGGTTCGTTAATGGGTTCGCTAATGGGTTCGTTAATAGGTTCGTTAATGGATTCGTTAATGGGTTCGTTAATGGGTTCGTTAATGATTTCGTTAATGGGTTCGTTAATGGGTTCGTTAATGGATTCGTTAATGGGTTCGTTAATGGGTTCGTTAATGGGTTCGTTAATGATTTCGTTAATGGGTTCGTTAATGATTTCGTTAATGATTTCGTTAATGGGTTCGTTAATGGCATAAATAAGTGAATGAGGTAAAAAGGTAAAAATAAGGCTAATGCGTTGCAACAATTAAAAAGATAATGTAACCCTTCACAGCAGGCTGGACTCAGTAATCTGGACTCAGAATCTGTACTGAGGAATCTGGACTCAGAATATGGACTCAGAAATCTGGAGTCAGAAATATGGACTCAGAATATGGACCCAGGAATCTGGACCCAGGAATCTGGACCCAGGAATCTGTACCCAGGAATAAGGACCCAGGAATCTGGACCCAGGAATCTGGACCCAGGAATCTGGACCCAGGAATCTGGACTCAGAATCTGTACTGAGGAATCTGGATGTATATGTATCTTGCGTAAAGTAAAGGCCCATCAATTTACAGTTTGTTTTTGACCAAAAACTTTATGATTTTTTCAGTTTATCTGGAATTTTTCGTTTGTATTTTAACAAAATTATTTTCATTAACGGTTCACGTTTTATGTTTCTGGATTTTGATATTTGAATTCCTATTACTTAATGTTTGTAACATCTATAAATAATACAATAGACTGAATTGTATTCCTCAAATTCAAAAAAATAGATTTTTTTTTATTCATATAAGTGATAACCCCCCTCAATAAATAAGTTCTCATAGTTAAATAAATCAAAGGAATTGTAACGTTTATTGATTATTTATTATTTTCCTAGCCAGTAACAACCAGTGTCTTAAACTCGTTTAAACTCATTTAAAAGTATTATTATTTTCATGATAATAATCAACAGTTTTTCCGTCTGCACTTTTCTATTGTAATCCTATATCATATGATTTAACACAGAAAACTCAGATAAAATCAAAATATTCAGAATTAAATTTTTTATTTCAATTGTGAAAAAGGATTTGAACCGAGATCCGTCAGCAAATATCCTTTGTGTTAAAACAGGGGCAAAATACGGATCTCTCAGGGGGGGGCATTAAAATCCAGAAGGAGGTCCTTATGTCTGTAGATTGATGTGAAACCAAACCACTGATAAACAACGCAAATCCATAAACAAAACAAAAAAAAAACACATAAAATTAAGAAATAATAAAAAAAAACTAATTTTGACAAATCATTTTTAAGAATAATAGCGACGAATTGAATAGATTTAATAATCACTTTATCTTTGAAACGTGGAACAAAGCCACGAAAGAAAAATGTTTTTACTTTAATAATGATTCAAAACCCTGATATGTGAAGAATAGATTTGTAAGACCCCAAAAAACCCGCCTAAGCCTAAAAAAGTTCCCTCAAGGCAGGAATACCCCAAACGGATTACAAAGCAGAAATGTATAATTTTAGTAAATAAGAAGTTTCATCAATATCGTTCCGTAATCATCACTAGGCTGCACTGTTTACCTGCACAAATATCGCTTTCGCCGAAAAAAATACCAATTGCATTTTTTCGATATTAGAAGATATTTATTAATTTTATCCTTGATACCAATGTTCGATTTTTCTGTTTCGATACGATGAGTTGTTGTGAAAGCCTAGTGTATTGCTAGGGATGCTGGGCTAGGAGATGATTCGAAGTATTTAAACCTTTTTTCCACAAGACGAGATGTTTTTGCGCCTTCGTTCAACCATTTTGAGTTGAGGCACATTCATCAATCATTTTACCAATCAAGAGTTGGGTTCCTTGCCCTCCCCTTGTACACATGCATTTACTTGGATAGATAGATAGGTACAGGGGCGGATACAGAATTTATGTGAGGGGGTGCTTTATTTATTTCGGAACAAAAAAATCGAGATTTAGGAATCAAAAGACGCAGTGCAGGCGAAAATTTTTTCAAAGATATATTTGTTTACTGTTTTGCACTAGGTTTTCGTTCCCATAAGTGCTATTGAGAATCCCTGTGTATATATATACTGTATGGCCCCTGTATATATATTGTAAAGCCCCTGTATATATATATACTGTATGGCCCTTGTATACATATACTGTATGGCCCCTGTATACATATACTATATGGCCCCTGTATACATATACTATATGGCCCCTGTATATATATACTATATGGCCCCTGTATATATATACTGTATGGCCCCTGTATACATATACTGTATGGCCCCTGTAACCTCTGGTGCCACTGATAAATCCTAACTAAACATTTACAACTAAACTTTAAACCCTATTCTCTACTCTTAAAGGGACTGTTCCTGTAATTTCAAGTGCCACCTTTTAAAGGGAAAATAATAAAAACCTCTTGAATTCTTGACCAAACAACGCTTTTCAGAGTAAACTAAACATTTACTACTTACTATTAATAGAGAGTCACTTTAAACTTCGTACATAGTCCCTTTAACATATTTAAAATCTGTAAAGGCCTTCTACAATATATACAATATCTACATAAACGTTGTCTTGTCAGATGAGTCATAGAAAACATAGAAAACATAGAAAACACAGAAAACATAGAAACATAGAAAACATAGAAAACATAGAAACATAGAAAGCATGTAAAAATAGAAAACACAGGAAGCATACGAAAATTAGAAAACTTAGAAAACATAGAAAACATAGAAACTTAGAAACATTGAAACATAGAAATCGTGTAAAGATAGAAAACACAGGAAGCATAGAAAACATAGAAAACATAGAAAACATAGAAACATAGAAAACATAGAAAACATAGGAAACATAGAAAACATAGAAAGTATGGAAAAATAGAAAACACATGAAACATAGAAAACATAGGAAACAAAGGAACATAGAAAACATAGAAAGCATGGAAAAATAGAAAACACAGGAAGCATACGAAAATTAGAAAACTTAGAAAACATAGAAAACATAGAAACACAGAAACATAGAAAGCATGTAAAAATAGAAAACGCAGGAAGCATAGAAAACATAGAAAACATAGAAAACATAGAAAACATAGAAACATAGAAAACATAGAAAACAAAGAAAACATATAAAACATAGAAAACTTAGAAATATTAAAAAATAAATATTATTGAACCATAGAAAACATAGAAAACATAGAGCCTATTGTGGGATAGAAAAACGACTGTTAGACTCAAGTTATGATCTTTATTATTCTAACGAACATTAAAAACAGCAATCGTTTTTGTGTATTAAACACAGGCTAATTTCACTTTTTAAGATGATTTTTAACCAACTGGTGAAGCTTATGGCCCCTGTATATATATATCTTTGTGAAGAAACAATCTCAAGAACTGACGAGGGTCAACCCAGACCGAAATATATTTTCAATAAATGTGGAACTAACATCTACATTCTTACTCTACAGAGGTTTGGTCCATCACCATCACCAAATTTTAAATATATATACTGTATGGCCCCTGTATACATATACTGTAATGGCCCCTGTATATATACTGTATGGCCCCTGTAACCTCTGGTGCCACTGATAAATCCTAACTAAACATTTACAACTAAACTTTAAACCCTATTCTCTACTCTTAAAGGGACTGTTCCTGTAATTTCAAGTGCCACCTTTTAAAGGGAAAATAATAAAAACCTCTTGAATTCTTGACCAAACAAAGCTTTTCAGAGTAAACTAAACATTTACTACTTACTATTAATAGAGAGTCACTTTAAACTTCGTACATAGTCCCTTTAACATATTTAAAATCTGTAAAGGCCTTCTACAATATATACAATATCTACATAAACGTTGTCTTGTCAGATGAGTCATAGAATTTAGAAAACATAGAAAACATAGAAAACACAGAAAACATAGAAACATAGAAAACATGTAAAAATAGAAAACACAGGAAACATAGAAAACATAGAAAACATAGAAAACATAGAAAACATATAAACATTAAAAACATAGAAAACATAGAAAACATAGGAAACATAGAAAACATAGAAAGTATGGAAAAATAGAAAACACATGAAACATAGAAAACATAGAAAACATAGAAACATAGAAAACATAGAAAGCATGGAAAAATAGAAAACACAGAAAACATTGAACACATAGATAACATAGAAATATTAAAAAATAAATATTATTGAACCATAGAAAACAAAGAAAGCAAAGAAAACATAGAAAACATAGAACCTATTGTGGAATAGAAAGACGACTGTTAGACTTAAGTTATGATCTTAATTATTCTAACGAACATGAAAAACAGCAATCGTTTTTGTGTATTAAACACAGGCTAATTTCACTTTTTAAGATGATTTTTAACCAACTGGTGAAGCCGTTTGCTTTACTACAACAACATAAACTAAACTAAACAAATAATGTAGTCTTTTTCTTCTCCAGAGTTGGTTTTCAAATAGCGATTATTTTTTTGTTTATTTCAAATGGTCATAGATCATTTAGATGTAATTCAAAGTATCCTTTCGTAATTTGAGTGGCATGTCCGAATTGCAACGGTACCCTTAAGCACTTTGTCTGATCAGAAATGATTGATATATCAATGATTTCTTTTTAAAAAATTGGTTATTTTCAATTATTGTTTCTCTTTAAAAGTAAATTGCAGATGTCTTACTTCAAGTTGGAAAAACTAAAATATTTTCCAAATTCTTTATCAGATAAAGTTTTTTAGGGTACTGGTGTTAATCGTACATAACCCTATATAACATGGAGGATCCCTTAATCCCCCCATTCCCTTGTATAAAATTTCCAAGATGTTTGTTACATGATGATTTTTCTCCTCTCTATTGTAAAACCTATTTATTCTCAAATCACTTTCTCTGTTTTTGCCGCGCAACCTTTATTCATTGAATCACGAACAATGGCTGACATGTATCGGAACATCAAGTTTGGAAAATTCATCAATAAAAAGGGGAAAATTCACCATTACAAAGAGGAAAATCAGGAAGTTGAAAAAAATACGAAAAAAATTGGCCACAGCTCTAAACTGTACGGTAACATAAAAAAAGCTAAATTATTAACGGAAAGACCCCTTCAGGCCCAGTTTATTTAGAAAGGGTTGGGCTTTTGAGATTAATAACGGATTCTGAAATGATTAATATTTTTCCATTTTAAGAATAATTCTGGTTGCTGGGTTTCCAAATAGCTGAGGGGTTTAAATACCTCACTTTTTACAACTTTATGTGCACTATCAATCATATACAGATACAACAATATACATACGTAGGTGTACAATATATAGATACAACAATATACATACGTAAGTGTACAATATATAGATACAACAATATTCACAGGTAGGTGTACAATATACAGATACAACAATAAACATACGTAGGTGTACAATATACAGATACAACAATATACATACGTAGGTGTACAATATACAGATACAACAATATACATATGTAAGTGTACAATATATAGATACAACAATATACATAGGTAGGTGTACAATATACAGATACAACAATAAACATACGTAGGTGTACAATATACAGATACAACAATATACATACGTAGGTGTACAATATATAGATACAACAATATACATACGTAGGTGTACAAAATATAGATACAACTTTATACATGCATAATTGTTCAATATAGATATTAATATTCACAATGAGGTGTACAACATATAGATACAACAATATACATACGTTGTGTAAAACATATATATACAAAAATATACATATATATGTAGGTGTACAAATTACTGTATATAGATACACAAATATTCATACGTGGGTGAACAATATACAGATAAAATAACATGCATATGTAGGTGTACAATATATAAATCGAATAATATATATATGCAGGTGTACAATATATAGTTACAACAATAAATATACATAAAGGGTGAGTCAAAAAAAAAGTGTGATTTGCGGCGCCTGGTGCAAAATTGTGCCTTTTTTTGTGCAACTCTCCTGTATGGTCTTTTTTTTTCAATGTTTTTGAAAACTTGTAATTTTTTTTTGGTACTCCAATGGCCCAAAGGAAAATCCGCGAATCTTTTTTCTCTCAAAATCAAACGTTCAGAAAAGCAAAAATGTGTATTCATATTATTTCTCTCTAAATCTAAAATATTATTAAGATTGAATCACAGAATCCCAGAAAATTGATAAAAATGTAATGAGAAAATTCGCAATTTTCAGTTCTGGTCTAATTTTTACGGTAAAGTTATTTAAATTCTCAAGTTCCTTTCTTCTTAGTATATTCTAAAGTATTAAATATACGGTGTTCAGTTGAAACCTTAAGAACCATAGAAAAATAATTTTTCCGTAAAAATTATACCAGAACTGAAAATAGCGAATTTTCTTATTACAATTTTTGCCAATTTTCTGAGATTCTGTGATTCAATCTTTTTCGATAGAAACAATTTATTTACACATTTTTGCTTTTCTAAACTTTTGATTTTGAGAGAAAAAAAAAGTTTGCGGATTTTTTTTTTGGGGCCATTGAAGTACCAAAAAAATTACAAACTTTCAAAAAATATTCCAAAAATGCCCTGAAGGAGAGTTGCGCAAAAAAGGTGCACTTTTGCACCAGGCGCCGCAAATCACACTTTTTTTGGTCTCACCCTGTAGGTGTACATTATATTCAACAATATATATACGTAGGTCTACAATTAATATAAAGATACAATACTATACATAGGTGAATAGTATATCAATACAATAATATACTTATAAAGGCATATCAAAATATATATAATTACAATAATACAACAAAATGATATAACATTGTACATACTGACACTTTCTTATATTTAATAATAATGTGTACAATATCTTGAGAAAAAAAACACTGATAGAAAGACAGCATTTTAGAAATCTTATGCGTGATTGAGGTTAAAAAAGTAATGCTAGCTTTGAACCCCTTCATTTTATTCTAGGATCTTAAACTTTAACCGCAATTTGTTCTGAACGTTTTCAGTTGTGAACGGATTATTGAAAGGAAACTGATTCATTAGTTCCAAACGATTAAACTGATGTTAGGTACTTTCCCAAAGGTTTTTTCCCAAGTGGCAACTTCCCAAATGTGCAATTTCCCAAGTGGCATTTTCCCAAGTATTTCCTAGCTGCAACGCGCTCTCATTTTAGCCATTAGATTTAGAGGGTAAGAGCAAAACTTGGTTTCGTTAACGGTGTTTTCCCTTTTCTTTTTAGTTACCGTTAGATAATGATCTCAATTTACCTTAATATATGGAATTAACGGCATTAACAGCATGAAGTGTCAAAAAAATTTTGTTAACGATTAATGAAATTGTTAACAGTTATGAACACAGAAGACAACATTTAAAAACATCAAAACATGCAAAGTAAATTTCATGCAATTTTAAGCTAAAAAAAAATCACTATTTTACTTCCGTTACTTTTCTTAAACATTCGTTTAGTTCACAGAACTTTGCCCAGCCCTACTCAGAGGGCCTAACATAACCTCTGGGAAGTTGCTGCTTTGGAATTTGCACATTTGGGAAGTTGCCACTTGAGAAATTGTCACTTGGGAAGTCGCCCTTGGGAAAATGCCTTTGGGTAAGCACCCAAAACCATTAAACTGTGGTCAGAAAATTTTTATCAATTAATCATTTGTGATTTGTATGATTTTAGCAACAATAACCCTGAAACAACCATGGTTCAGAATTTCAGAATTTTATTGATCCTTGTAAAAGAATTGTTTTCTTGGTTAGCTACATTATTATTAGCATTCAAAAGATTAAATTAAATTCATGAGTTAAGACTGGGTTAAACCTTCAGATCATGGTATTCAAACCGTTTTAAAGGTCGTCATTACAGTTTTTATTATTTAGGGTATTTATCTTGGTGAGCAATAATTTAAAATGTCACCAATTGCAGAAATACTTTTAAATACATTTAATTTAATTGATTTTGTATTTTCTGTCCTTGAAACTTTATCTTTTATTAACAGAGTAGAATGGGCGGGCTTACTACAAATTAGGTTTTAGATCTAATGTAAATACTCGCCCACATGGAACCGGGAATTGTTATCTTAATTTAGAAAAGGTCCACCCACGTATACAATACGCTAGAACAATCTGCTCTGCTCATTTACACAAATTGGGTTCAATCTCGGCCGGTAGATGGGGTTGAGGGAAACCACGCTGGGAAATTATGAATTTTTAGAGCTGGCAAAAACTTGAATCCACCCAACCATCATTTTTCAAATATACGCTGTTCTTTTCCACCTGAGAGTTAGGATGCAATAGGAAAAATACATGGATATATAATAGAGAAAAATATGGGGTGAAGAAAGTGAGATCAACGGAACAGAGGGAAAAAAATGAATTAAATTTTAAGTAATTTTTGTCCAAATGTCAGACAGACAATCAAACATTGCAAGCACAAAAGTATTTAACAACATTTAAGTTTATCTATTTCAAAGTATTGTCTTGGGCATAATTTTGTGCGTGTTTGTAGGTTTTGATGTCGGAAAAATCTATTAAGCTTAAAAGTTTTAAAGATTCGACGTAAAAAAATAGACCATTTAAATTTTTCAAAGATTATATTGCACTTTTTTTACTTAACAATATAGTTAGAAACAGCAAACATTTTTTAACGTACGATACAAAATTCTTCTTTGAAAAGATTTAATTTTATTTCATTGAAACATTTAAACATTTTCCTGACGGCTGTAAAAATTGCATTCATTTTCAAGATTGGGTTGACTTAAACATATCACCTTTGGTTTTACCCCACTAACTTACATTTCCTTTTTGGTAGCCCTAGACCTGTATGTTTTATGCATACAATGATTTATTAGTTTTAAGATTGGGTTTTAAGAGTACATGGCAAAGCTCATATCGATTTTTGCGTGAGCTGAGCTTGCAACCAGGATTCATTTCCTTTTTAACTGAAGAAAACGCTAGAAAAAAAGCCTTTATAGTTTTTCTTCTTAATTTAAAACACGTTGAATCCCCCCCCCCCCTCTTACCCCCAAGTTCCTGCATATTACCTTTACCAGGGGGAATTTGAGAGAAACGGTAGTTTTCGCGATAAAGCTTTCAAGAATACACATTTCATACGTGTTATGTCATCTAGATTTGAATTCTTTCAATGCAGGGGAGGGGGGGGGGGTATTTCCCCAACAATGATATACCCCCCCCCCTTTATCTTGTAAAAGGATAGAACATAAGGATGACATTTGTTATCTACAATCTGAGTTGACAGGTAACAAGAACAGTTTTATATCTTTAAACGTGTTAATCGTAGATTTTCTTTAAACTTTATAATTTCATGTTAAATGCACTGATATCTCTCCTTATGCTCTAATTTTCTAATCCTTTAATCTTTGCAACCTGATGTGTAAACCATTTATATTTTAAACTATAACACGTCTTCCATATCAATTGGTAAACTCATCAAAAATTTAAATCAATGTGTTTCAAGGATAAAGTGATTAAAAACAGTTGAGGGGAGTACTCAGCTCCTTTTTTTTATTTATCTATCTATCCATCTATAAATCTATCTATATATATAACTATCTATCTATCTGTGTGCATCTATTTAGCTGAAATCAAGGGCTGTTTCTAAAATTGTGCTTGAATCGATGGTTTGGTTGAGAAGCAAAAACTCTAGGTTTGACAAGGATTGATGCTTTTACTCAGAGAGCAGTTGGAATCCATGCTATGAGATCAACAAACCAGGCATTCATCCCTCATCCTTCATCCCTCATCCCTAACTCATTCATCCCTAACTCATTCATCCCTCATCCCTCATCCTTCATCCCTCATCCCTAACTTATTCATCCCTCATCCTTCATCCCTCATCCCTAACTCATTCATCCCTCATCCTTCATTCCTCATCCCTAACTCATTCATCCCTCATCCTTTACTCATTAATTCCTTATTCCTTATTTTTTCATCCCTTTATACCATACTCATTCATCCTGAATCCCTTTAAACCTTACTTATTCATCCCTTTAACCTTACTCAATCATCCCTCATTCCTCATCCCTCATTCCTCATACCTAATTCCTTATCCCTCATTCCTCATCCCTCATTCCTCATCCCTTATTCCTCATATCTCTTTACCCATTCCTCATTCCTCATCCCTCATTCCTCATCCCTCATTCCTCATCCCACATTCCTCATCCCTCATTCCTCATCCCTCATTCCTCATCCCTTATTCCTCATATCTACTTATCCATCCCTCATTCCTCATCCTTCATTCCTCATCCCTCATCCCTTACTCATTCATCCCTCATCCCTTACTCATTCATCCTTCATCCCTTACTCATTCATCCCTCATCCCTCACTCACTCATTTCTCATCCCTTACTCATTCATCCCTCATACCTTACTCATTCATGCCTCATCCCTTACTCATTCATCCTCATCCCTTACTCATTCATTCTTCATCCCTCATTCTTTATCCCTTACCCATTCATCCCTCATCCCTCATCCCTTATTCTTTATCCCTCATCCCTCATTCTTCATCCCTTACCCATTCATCCCTGATCCCTTACTAATTCATCTCTCATCCCTTACCCATTCATCCCTCATCCCTTACTCATTCATCCCTCATCCCTTACTCATTCATCCCTCATCCCTTACCTATTCATCCCTCATCTCTTACCAATTCATTCCTCATCCCTTACTCATTCATCCCTCATCCCTTACACATTCATCCCTTATCCCTTACTGATTCATCCCTCATCCCTTACTCATTTATCCCTCATCCCTTACGCATTCATCCCTCATCCCATACCCATTCATCCCACATCCCTTACCAATTCATCCCTCATCCCTTACTCATTCATCCTTCATCCCTTACACATTCATCCCTCATCCCTTACTCATTCATCCCTCATCCCTTACTCATTCATCCCTCATCCCTTACTCATTCATCCCTCATCCCTTACTCATTCATCCCTTACTCATTCATCCCTCATCCCTTACTCATATATAATTCATCCTTCGAGCAGTACATTTAGACGTTTAGACATTCAAACACAGGCAGACGTACAGGTATAAATATATTACAAAAAATAAAGATGTTTTTATACATATTGTAAAAACTATAGACTCCTATTTGATGGCGCGTTGCGTCCCTCGCTTCAAATTCAATCATACGTATTGCGTACGTATGAAAAATGACAATTTCAGATTTCTGAGATTTCCAAAATTATCGAAACTTTTTAAAATAAAAACCGACTCAGCTGTTTTGATGTTTATTGGATTCAGAAAAACAAACCCAAGTAACAAAAGTGAGGAATTTCCCCAGATTCTCCAACCGTGGTGACTTTCTTTAAGGAATTTTAGAGGAATTTCTCGAGAATCAATTTCTGTAATTGATTCCTCGGAAATTCTCGAGAAATTCCCTAGAATTGGTCCCCAAGATGAGAGATTTTTGTGGGATCACAGTTTTGAGACTCAGTTTCGAGAAATTCCTGAGAAATGCTCCGGAATTTTTCCTCACAAAATTCCTCAGAATTTCTCCAAAAATGTTCTCCGGAAATTCCGAAGAAATTCTTAGGACTTGGTCACCATGTTTACGGGTTTTTAGGGGAATTTATTAAGAGAATTAGTTTGGAGAAGTAGTCAGGAGAATTTCTCCGGAATTTCACTCCAAGAAATTCCTGAGAAATTCTCCTGACTACTTCTCCGGAAATTCCTGAGAAATTCTTAGGACTTGGTCACCATATTTACGGATTTTAAGGGGAATTCAATAAAAGAATTAGTTTCGAGAAATTCCTGGGAATTTCTCCGGAAATTCACATCAAGAAATTCCTGAGAAATTCTCCGGAATGCTTCTCCGGAAATTCCTGAGAAATTCTTAGAACTTGGTCACCAAGTTTACGGATTTTTAGGGGAATTAGATAAAAGAATAAGTTTCGAGAAATTCCTGAGAAATTCTCAGGACTTAATCACAGAATTTTCAAGTTCCGTTTTTCACCAATAAGTGTCTCTGAGGTTCTCTTCTTGTATGCACTGCCCAAACTAAATCTTTTTTTTCTATGCATCCTTATTGATAAAAAATGATAATTTACTTTAGAACTATCTTTAAAAAAATATTTAAAAATTTTAAAACATTTTTTAAAATTTTTTCTTGACAATTCAGTTGTCTGAATAAACAAAATACATGACAACTTCAATAAGATCAAAAACGACTATAAGATTCTGACTTAAGAAGATGGTTATACTTCTAAAAAGTTGGAGGGGCAATATAGTTGTTAAGTTATTCACTACTTTTGTTAGTGAATATTTCAATATATTCCTGAGGAACTCTTGAGAAAATCTTGGGAATAGTTCCCAGGAAATTCCCAGGAATTGGTTCTGAAGACCTTTTCGCTAGAAATTCCCAAGAATTTTCACAAATTTTCTTTGGTTTTTTTGAAGAATTGGGAAACAAGAAATTCCCTGGAATTGGTTACAAGAAATTCCTTGGATAGAGTTACGAGAATTTCCTCGGAATGGGTTACAAGAAATTCCTCGGACCTGGGTCCTCGGAATGGGTTACGAGAAATTCCTCGGAAAAGCTGTCGACATTTCCACCCCCCCCCAAAAAAAAAAATTGAAATTTCTTTGAAATCTTTTTTACTGCTCACACTGCACGGATAACTCATTTAAAAATGCCTTTAAACTTTATGTAGCTTCAGTAAATAGCAAGGCAACATCAGAAATATATATTTGTTTGTGAAAAACTCATTTTGGATATTAATGCTATTTTTTGTGGATATATTTGGATGTATAGAACCCTTTTTGGATATTAATGCTAATTTTTTGTGGATATATTTGGATGTATAAAACCCTTTTTGGATATTAATGCTATTTTTTTGTGGATATATTTGGATGAATAAAACCCTTTTTATATATTAATGCTATTTTTTTGTGGATAAATTTGGATGTATAGAACCCTTTTTCGAAATTAATGTTAGGATTGTTCATAATTGTATGTGGATGTTTGTATCAAACCCTTTTTTGGATATTTATGGATATCTATGGATGTATTTAACCCTTTTTGGATATTAATGTTAGGACTTTTTATAGATATATTTGGATTTATAAAACCATTTTTGGATATCAATGTTAGGAATGTTTATGGATATATTTGGATGTATTTAACCATTTTTGAATATTAATGCTAGGATTGTATATGGATATATTTGGATGTATTAAACCCATTTTGGATATTTCTGGATGTATTTGGATGCATTAAACCCTTTTTGGATATTAATGTTACTCTAAGTTTTGGATTGTATCTAGACTAGGATGGTGGAGCCCCCCTACTGAGAGTTCCATGCAAAAAGCATGATTAATGAACCCGAACCAGTTTCTCCTTCTTAGATTGGGGGCCCCGTGCTGTGCCAAACAAAGGGTTTTGGTGGGGCTCAACCCCCCCCCCATACACCTTTACAGAATAGGTAACAGGGTTTCATTTAGATACAACCATGGAAAGGGGTAAATGGGGTAAAAAGAAAGCTCAAGATTAATTCCAATGAGTAAAAAACGAAATAAAAACTAAATTTAGATTTTTTAATTTTTCGAAGATTTGTTGATCTGGTGAAACCCTGTAGAAGGATTTAGCTTTGGATGCCAGAGTTATTTTGATTGTTTGTAGCTTTGATTACAGGGGCGAATATGCATTCAAAAATTCAAGAAGGGGGGGGATAGATTTTATATAACATTTTCTTCATAAGGAATGTTGCAAAGTTCATTTATTTTTTTAATAATTATGTTTTTTAAATTATGTTTTTTAAATAAGTTTTTTTTTATTGTACACTGTACACTGTACACTGTACACTGTACACTGTACACTGTTCACTGTACACATTGCACTGTACACTGTTCAAAGTACACTGTACACTGTACACAGTACACTGTACACTGTACACTGTACAGTGTACACAGTACACTGTAAACTGTACACTGTACCTTGTACACTGTACAAAGTACACTTTACACTGTACATTGTACAACCACAACAATTCATCCCTCATTTTATACAGTGAGAACCATAAAAATATAGAATAGAAAGACGGCAGTTTTTTTCCAGTTCCAACGTAAATACTTTAACTATGGTAGCTTAAAAATGACTTAAGTGAAATTGTCTTTGCACACTAAACATATCACTATGGTTTCAGTAGAAGTAAATATTTCCATTTACTGATAAGTGATAGCGTCGATTGAAGGATTCATAACTAATGAGATAGATAGAATTGAAATATAGATGTTACCGTCATACTATTTCTATTGGTTCAGAATAGACAACAAACACATGACTGAACCCTGATTGGATCAGGGGCCAATAGACTTGGCATACAGGAGTGATATTGCTGTGTTTCATGTTTCTATGGATCGAATATTTAAAATCAAAACTTGAGTTTGAAGGTCGTCTTCCTCTTCCAGATTTTTTGTTTCTCACAGTAATAGATGTAGTTCTTATCATTCCTGAAAAAAATCTAATATGAAAAGAAGACCATGAAAATATTGTGGATCAGTCGGCGCTATATTTTTCAATAAAATTATTTATTTTCTAACAAATGTTTTTTTTTCATCTAATATCAGATGAAAAATAGCCAAATGTATTGCTATTCCACGACTTTGATGCCTGTAGACACATGCATATAATAAATAAATTCACAATTAGATTTTAGATTGTATATCTTTATCAGACAGTGATTAAGAAAATTAAACAAATACTAACGCTTTGTATTGTTTAAGAATACAGAAAAAGTTGTTGCGTGACAGTAATTAAAGATATATTTAGGTGTTTGCAGCAGCTGTTATAATTCAGACAGGGGTGTAGTATGTTTTTATTTCTACCCCTCTTTTCAAAGATCATTCTATCACTCCTTCCTCCTCCCCCGTCGCCCCCTCCCTAAAATATTGACATTTAAGCTTTTATCATATATTGATAAAAAAGAACTATTAATTTAACAAACCTAATATCTTTGCAACATTATGTCTATAATTCTGCCAGATCAAGTATTCAAATATACGCATAAAAAAATAAAAAATCCAAAAAGTAAAATTTGTATAATATCTTTGCAGCATAATGTCTAGAAGTTTGCCAGATTAAATAGTTTAATTTCAAAGTTTTACATCATTAGGTTTTAAAGATAACGGGATTAGAAGATTAGAGTTTGTTGCGAGTAATCAGTTTCTTAGAGGAATAAAGATGATCTTTAAAGTGGTTACCAAGACAACTTTGAGCTATGATAATACGGTCAGCTTTTAAGAACTTGTTTCGCAAAAAGGGAGAGACCGACTAGGAGACATATTTGAACCGAGAGTAAATTTCAGGAATCATTTGATAACAATGAGCCCTTTATAATTTTCTATAGGTAGAAGAGTAAATTCGTTTTTAAAACTTCAAAAGAAGGGATCTGGTCAAGAGAAAAAATGATTTATTTTAGAATTTAATTTAGAGAAATGTAACACAAATTCTACGTTTAACTAGTCACTGTAAATTCGACTAAAAATCATCAATATTTTTCCTACTTAGTGTTTTTCGACTCACCGACCAAAGGTCAAACGACACAGGGTCAAACGACAAAGGGTCAAACGTGCGACAAAGGTTCAAACGACAAAAGGTCAAAATGATAAAAATATTTTTTGATTTGAATCATAGGAAACTCGCAACCCTCCTATCAATTTTGTACATGGATCTTATATGTTAGACATGGATATAATTGAACATGTGACCGCAGCGCTCGGCCCAGAAAGTGTCTTAACTAACCTAACCCGTGGCCGCAGCGCTCGGCCCNTTAATAAATAAATAAATAATTAAAAAAAATTTGCCCCTTGGTCGCATTTTTTGACCCTATGTAGTTTTACCCTTAGTCGCGCTTTTGACCCTTTGTCGTTTAACCCTTTGTCGTTTGACCCTGTGTCGTTTGACCCTTTGTCGGTGAACCTGTTTTTCAGGTAGCGGCCAAACTCTGTTACTCTCGAATGCCGCAATGAATTATAAAAAGAGAGAGATTAGTTTATATTTTCGGGTAAGGTTAAGAACTTAAGACACTTTCTGGGCCGCGCGCTGCGGCTAGGACATGCTAGGGGGCCGAGCGCAGCGGCTAGAACTGGTCCTCTTTCTGTCTAATTGTTTGCGGCATTCGCGAGGTTGGTCGCTGCCTATTTTTCATGAAAGTGAGGTTCGTTTTCTAAATTTTGTTATTATAGTTATTGAAATGTACATTGTAAAAGGCTTATATTTGCATCACTTACTGTTAAATTGCAAAAATTGAAAATCAATTGACAGCATTTTACATTTTGTGTTTAAGCCTACAGGGTGTTCCAAGAAAGAGGATTATTAAGTGACAAATTTTAAATCTGTATTTTGTAAGTTTACAAAAATTGTATACTACTAAGACAATTTTCAAATGTGGTCTGCTCAAAACGTGTTTTTTCAAGAAACTCGACAATTACGCAATAAACACGGTCTTATTTTACCATACCTAATAAGTTAATNACAAAATCAAAATATGATATTTAAACTGAAAGTGAACAATATTTAGTAAATAAAACTTTAATTAAGCTATTTTGACTTTTCTGTATATGTCTTATTAATTGTATGTTTAATTTAAAATTCGTTGTTTATGATGCTCAAATCCTCACAGAATAAATAAAATAGGTGTTTATTCAACGTTTTTTGTAAAGTTCTTATGTTTCTGTCATAAAGATTTAAGACATATTCTTCATATGCATATGCAGTTTGACTTTTCGACAATTGGAAAATTGCAATATTTAAGGGGGGGGGGAACATACCTCACTTTTTTTCATCTTCTCAGCCTTTTGCTGCAAAATAGACGATTATTTATCGCCTTATTATAATCAAAAATAAAGAGTTAAGTTTCATGATTGTAAAAGCACAATTTTTGACAAATATAATTCCTCCTGAGCTTCTACTAATCCATATAAAATTAGTTCTCCTAGATCCTCCACCGAATATACTTCCTCCTTGACCTCTGCCACCACCACCTCCTCTACCTCCTCCACCTTTCCCTTCAACAAGAAGAACAACTAATAATAATAGAATAAATATTTTCATCCTTGCTCTGAGGTTGTTGACTGTTGAAATCTGACTGCAGGATCTCAACTAGGATTCAACATAGTTCAAAGGTTACTGTACAGAATAAACAACAAAATTAAAAAGTTTGTTAAAAGGTTTATTCCAAAACGACCTTCTCCCATTTGGATAAACATTTGAACACAGCTAAATCAGGCAAAAACGATTGTTCATTAAAAATTTCAAAAAATGGAATAGCAAATATTTGAAAACTTTGACAATTTGGAGACAATTTTTTTTGTCCAAATACTATAACTTTTTTATTTTAAAGCAATTTTGAATTTTTTAACCCCCCTAAGAAATTTTTTACACCCTTCATAATGTATCAAATTATGGGTTTTAGAATTTTTTTTTACTTATTTACGGCAAAAACATCTTTCTTGTTTAATATTCTAAATCATTAGACACCAATTATCAACTGAAACAAAAACTAGAAAGATCACCAATTTCAAGACTCCAAATACCCCCATAGGATTAACAAAACTGTAAAAAGGGGAGTTGGGATTAACAAAGCTGTTAAAGGGGAGTTGGGATTAACAAAGCTGTTAAAGGGGAGTTTGGATTAACAAAAATGTAAAGGGGAGTTGGGATTAACAGAGCTGTAAAGAGGAGTTGGGATTAAGCCAACTGTAAAGGGGAGTTAGGATTAACAAAGCTGTAAAAGGTGAGTTGGGATTAACAAAACTGTAAAAGGGGAGTTGGGATCAACAAAGCTGTAAAGGGAAGTTGGGATTAACAAAACTGTAAAGGGGAGTTGGGATTAACAAAACTGTAAAGGGGAGTTGGGATTAACAAAACTGTAAAGGGGAGTTGGGATTAACAGAGCTGTAAAAGGGAAGTTGGGATTAAAAAAACTGTAAAGGGGAGTTAGGATTAACAAAGCTGTAAAAGGTGAGTTGGGATTAACAAAACTGTAAAGGGGAGTTGGGATTAAAAAAGCTGTAAAGAGAAGTTGGGATTAAAAAAAACTGTAAAGGGAAGTTGTGAACAAAGCTGTAATTAAGGGGAGGCTTCACAAAAATCTACGAAGGTTTACGTAATTCAAAATTTTCTTTCATCAAATTATGCTAAATCACTGGTCCGTTCACGAACGACTTAAAAATTAGTTCAGTCAAATATCTTTTGCCGGAATCAAGATTTTGCAAAGTTTCAGAGAATACAATTTTGAAATATATTTAATTTGTCAGGTTTTTTGTAGTCTCTTTAAAGGCTAAACATCCTGAATATTTAAAAACAAATAATGATTATGTTCAACCCTAGGTAAGGGGTAGGGGCAGTTGGATAAAAAAGTAAGGGGCAGGGGGTTAGAAGGAAAATTAAGGGGTAGGGAGCTGATTAGAAGGAAAAGTAAGGGGTAGGGGTTTAGGAAGAAAAGTAAAGGGTCTAGAGGACCGGTTAGCATAGGAAAAGTAAGGGGTAGGGGGTTAGAAGGAAAAGTAAGGGGTGGGGGTTTAGGAAGAAAAGTAAAGGGTCTAGAGGACCGGTTAGCATGAAAAGTAAGGGTAGGGGGTTAAGAGGAAAAGTAAGGGTAGTGGCCAGTTAGGAGGAAAATAGCAGGTAATCATTAATTAATGATTATACAGTTTATGAAATGAATGAATTCAAGGGGAATAAAGTTGTAAAAATTAAACAGAATTTAACCTTTGCAATCTTACTTTGACACTTTTAGCCTGACCCCACCCACCTTGACAGTTTTCCCCTTCCCCTCCTACTCCCTCCAACCTATTCTTCTCCCCTTCCCCTCCTCCCTACTCCCTCCCTACTTAAAATTTCAAATTGTAACAATGTTTAAAAGAAGCCTGAAATTCTTTTACATTATTATTAAAAGGTTTTTATTTTTTTTTTAGCAATGTTTTTCTCATCTATACATATGTAAAGTAGCAATCTCTGTTTGCTTGATTGTATGCCAATCGTAACACTTTGACCGATCTGCCTCAAATTTTTATTCAGAATTTAGTGGGTTAATATTAATAGCGACAGCCTGTTTTTCAGGGAAAGCTGGGTTCCTAAGCTATTTTAAAACATTTTTTTCTGTTAATTATTTCATTCCCTTCCATGAGTTATTTCCCCTTCAGTTTAACCTGTTCATTCCCTTCCTGTTCATCCAGCTCATTTTCTTCCTGTTCATCTACTTCATAATCTTCCTGTTTATTAAGTTCATTCCCCCTCTGTTCATCTAATTCATTCCCTTCCTCTTCATCTATTCATTCATCCTCATTTTACAAACTGTAAACTGGAGCAAATTTTATTATTTATTTTTTTTCTCTGATATCAAGGAATAGTTTACTAAGTATGTTTAAAGTTTGTATTGTCCCCTGAATGGAAGGGTTAAGGTTGGTAATAGGTTTTCTGGCCTTGGACCTAGATTTTGGTCTTTTATACAACCTTTGATATAAACTAGGCTTTAATCAATATTTAGAAAAACTATTTCGATTACTCGAAACTTTTATTTCAACAAATGGCGAAAACATAACCCGACATATTTTCGATATTGAAATTGCGTTTTTTACATTCGGTTTCGAAGTTTCGATGTTAGCCTAGTATAAAGTTTTTGCCGCTTCTTATCTTAAATCTGGAGACACAAATACAGGTTTTTGCCTCAAAAAGTTCAATTTGAAACCATTGTTGTGTCCATCCCCTCATCCCCCCAGCTCTAGACATATATTTCTTTTCTTTCATTTACTCCTAAAGTGTCTATATACTGTCTATATTGTCTATACTGTGCACTGTCCAATAAATATTGATAGTTGTCTTTTCTATTCGTTGTCTAATTCAGTTTGTTCAGATAGAATTCTTATTCTTTTATTATTCTAATTAAATTATATAAAGTGTTTTCATTTTTTATAACATAAATCTGTGATCAGTTTTTAAGACTATAAAAATTGATATCTCATTCATACTTGATCAGACAAATCTTTTATGGGTAATACTGCTGTGAATCGGGCATTGACATCTTTTCATGGAGGATCACTTGAAATAACTGTAAGATAAAGAGATGTGAGATAGGGATCTACAAAGAAAATATCAGAAAATTAGCCAGACCTGCACCATTAGATTTTATTCTTATTTTTGTAGCCTTGGATGTAAAGTTTTAAAAGATGGAAATATTAATTTTTAAGGTGTAATCATCAAAATCCTTGTACGCTTCAAAATTGTATATTTCAGTAGAGTTAAAGGGTGGCATTTTGAACAGAAATGATTAAATGATGGGAATGGGGGGGGGTAGCGGAGGGGATGGGAGGGGGAGGCAATGATTGATTACTTTTCAGCTAGCTACGACTTTATTCAAAAACAGGGTGTNGGGGTTACCGAACCCCTATCTGTTTAAAAATGTAGCTTGGGTGTCTGGGTGTTTGTTTGTATCCAACAAACGTCAAAACGACTAAGCCGATCGGGCCCAAATTGTGTGTGGGACCTCACTTGAACCCATGGAAGGTCTATGAATGATCAAAATTTTAAAAATTTGTGTTTGAAAGTTTTTAATTTTTGTAAAATTTTGAAAATGCATGAAAAAATATTATGAAATCCGCAAAAAATTTTTGTTTTGGTTTTACACTGTACAAAGAGAAGATGCTCACAAAAGTTAAAATAGAAGATGGGCGCGAAGCGCACTAAAAGCCTAGTGGAAAAAATCTTATTTTAGGAAAAAAACATTATGAAACAAGCAAGTAAATAGTTAGTCAGCTATTTAAAGGGAGTGTAAACGTACTTTAAAGTGATCCTCCAAGCAAATATGGCGATGTCCGATTCACAAAGGTATTCTTAAAAAAGCTTTGTGGGTTCTCTACCAAAGTGACTAACGCATTTCTACTGCAGGAAAACAAATCCACATTATTGATCAGATAAAGGTGTCACGGGTAGCGTTGTGAATCGGGCATTGCCATCTTTGCAGGAAGGGTCACTTAAAATTAAGCTTGAAGTCCCTTTCAGAAAAAATAGATTATTAAGATAGACCCATTAATATAGTGTTGTAGATGAAAATATATAGATTAAATTGATCATCAAGTACAATGGTGGCTCTGGATATCAAATACTAATACATACAGTACAACTGTTCACATACCTAAACTAAGCTTTTGGTTCGTACTCCAATGATCTGCAGTACACTGATCTAATAAATAATGGGTTTAAGTGGAGAGTGACTGGTGAAATTGTTTTCTTTTCAGACAAAATATAAAACAACCATGCTTTAGCGTAGTTTTATGTGTTCTTTCTTTTCTTATTATATACTGCATTCATGTACTGTTCTTTTTACAAAAAAAGAAAAACACCGAAACTTAAAGAAATGTAGCAAAATAGATTTATAGACAGCCAAGTAGATTTTCAATATAGGGAGGGACAAGTGCATAAACAGATAAGTATACAATACAAACATATAGACAGACAGATAGACAGATAATATAGATTTGATTAGATATTAAACAGATAGACAGACGGATAGACAGATAATATAGATTTGATGAGATATACATAAACAGATAGACAGACGGATAGACAGATAATATAGATTTGATGAGATATACATGAGTAAAGTATCTCAGCATGAAGAATTCTTTAAAACTCGTAAATTTTCATTTTCAAACCTTAAACCAAGCTAGAAACTCAAACTCTAGCAAAAGATGTAAAAAAATCAAAACAATTGAAAAGGTGTATTTTTTTGTTGATAGCTTGATAATTGATCTACAAAAAAAGTTGCGAAAAATTAAATTTTTGATCAGAATATTATTTCTTTTATATCATCCATAGTATTATATTTTTACACTTTAGTAAATTTCATTCATGGAGTCATCGGAAGATTCATTCATCCTCATTTTACAAACTGTAAACTGTATGTAACTTTAAAATGTAAACTGTAAACGTATATTCGACATTTTTTCATTAAGTGATATGAAAAAAATATACTTTTACACGTCTATTATTGCTAAAATGAAAAGATTGTCGCTTGTTTTTCAAGTTTTTATTAAAATTTGGTGTAAAGGCAAAATTACAAGGCACCTCTACTAGGTGTGTGGTTAGGCAGATAGGCTACCGATTTTTGCAGATTTATCGCCAAATTTGCAATTCTTTTTTCCAGATTATAAGCAGAATAGGTTCGCAAAAATACTCAACAATTAACGTCGAAAATATTATTTATCGCAAACTTTTGAACAAGAAGTTTAATTTTTGCAACAGGGAAGAAGATTAACAATGTTTACGGGGGAGGGGGGGGGTCATACTGTCAAACAACATTTGGTAGTTGTTCTAAGTGTAGGATGAATGGAGAGAAGGGAAGGATAAATAGAGAAGGAAAAGAAGGATAGAGAAGGGAAGGATGAATGGAGAAGGGAAGGATAAATAGAGAAGGAAAGGATGAATGGAGAAGGAAAGGATGAATGGAGAAGGGAAGGATGAATGGAGAAGGGAAGGATGAATGGAGAAAGGAAGGATGAATGAAGAAGGGAAGGAAGAATGGCTGGAGAAGGGCAGGATAAAAGAAAAGATGGAAAGATTAAATGTCCGGAGAAATAGAGAAATAATGAAAATGAAAAGTTTCAGAATTCAACTTGAAAAAGAAAAAGGATCCAAGTTCGAAATAAATTTCCTATATTGTTTTCCAGGAAAGAAGTTTTGTAAACATTAAAATCTTTTCTGTTTTCTTCAAAATAAATCTTTTTTTGACAACGCTGTTAGTCTCTGTCAGTTTACTCCCCACAATATACTCTTCTCTACAAATATAGAATGTCGAGCAAAAAATCTGGAAATGAGGGAAAAAGGCATTTTGAGATTTAAACTTCTGCTTCTAGACAACACCATTCAGACAAGCCTTTATAATATAAATACATGGCATTTTTTAATAATTTTAATTGACCCTCCATTTGCAGAGGGAGATGCCCTATTCACAAAGATACCATTTAAAATGATAAATGATGTCTGAGATACCGTCGTTTTTTAAAGGTTTGAAATGTGATCCATTTGGAAAATTAATTTCATCGTTTCTGCATTCAGATATCCGCAAGTACAGATAAACCAGAATTAAAAATAATCAATTTTGACAAGAGAAACATGAATAGCTCGATCATTCTTGATCAGACACAGGGTATAATCGTTGCGAATTAATTAAAAAAAAAGAATGAATCATAAAAAAGCATTTGTTGATGGAAAAAAACCGAGTCCCTTATATTGAAAAAGGACCCCCTGCACCCATTTCTAGGCTCATGCATAAGATCATGCCTGGTTCATATATTTTCGGCTTTGTTTGTAAATAATAATTAAAAAACAGGTCTACATAGTTAGTAATAGTTACACAACCCTTTATCTAATAAACTAACTGCTAATTATACAGTTGAGGGGGAGGG
>NW_019397868.1:0-3152 GCF_000591075.1 Eurytemora carolleeae | reverse complement strand
AGTAAGGGGTAGGGGGTTTGGAGGAAAAGTAAGGGGTAGGGGGTTAGAAGGAAAAGTAAGGAGTAGGGGGTTCGGAAGTGTCTAGTTCCAAAAATTTCGCCATTGTTCTATTTATTAGCAAGAATTGCTCACATCACTTATGCAGAGATACCACAAATGCAAATAAATATTTTAAAGCAAACAAAAACATGGATATCTAAATCATAATTGATGAGACAAAGCTTTGAAAGCTACTGTTGCATTGGCATCTTTGCATAGACTACATGGAGGTTTATTAAAAGAGTCCCTTACAGTCCCTTTTATACCCTAACATCAGATTTAAATAAAGGAAAAGCAGTCTGTACAGTCCCTTTAATTCCCTCACATCATATTTAAATAAAGGAAAAGCAGTCTGTACAGTCCCTTTAATTCCCTCACATCAGATTTTAATAAAGTAAAAGCAGTCTGTATAGTCCCTTTAATTCCCTCACATCAGATTTTAATAAAGTAAAAGCAGTCTGTACAGTCCCTTTAATTCCCTTAAGTCCACGTCTCGACAAAAAGCTTCAGTTATATCCTCCTCTGTGGCTTTATACTTGTCAAGTTTTGTAAGAAGGCTATTACTTAAACTTTCCTCGATAGTGGGCGTCTTGTAATTGGTTAAAATGTTTTCTTGTTCATTTCCATCTTCAGAAGTTTGGTTGTTCGTAAAATTGTCAAAATTTATATCTTTACTCATCTCGTGTAGAGTTGTGTTCGTTTCTAGAGACTTTGTTTCATTTTTCAACAGGGTGTCTGTTGGTAAATTCTTTTCAGATTTTATAGAGTCTAAAATCAATGGCGAAGGTTGTGTTTCATAAGTGAAAGCTGTACAATTTACATCAATATATATTTGACATTCACCAGCAGCTTCATTAAACTTCATGTCTGGTTTGCAGTGGCAGTTGGGCAAATTATTGTCTTTAATACATATCATATTGATATCATAATATTGACAAGCAGATGTACTCGAACACAATTTTCTGACTGAGTATGTAGATCTATGTGGATTTATAAAACTGGGAAAACATTTTCCATATTTTTTTGTGGTACCCAAGTTACATTCACAGATCCCCCATTCACAGTGGGAATCTTTTGGACACCCTTCAAGACATTTATTACTCTTATAGTATGTTGAATCAATGTATGTTGAATAGTTGTAAACAACCTCGTTATTTTTGTCGAAAACATTATGAAGTTGGAATTTCGTATCTGACTCATAGCTTTCGAACCCTTTTGCTTGCATCATATTTCGGTATGCTTGATACCTATGATACACACCGTATGTTGCCATTGTTCCAACTGCTCCTAGTGCAGCTCCCCCGACAAAACCAGCTGCTACTCCTAATCCTAGAGCTTTCCTCACATCAGATTTTAATAAAGGAAAAGCAGTCTGTACAGTCCCTTTAATTCCCTCACATCAGATTTTAATAAAGCAAAAGTAGTCTGTACAGTCCCTTTAATTCCCTCACATCAGGAAGAAAGGAGAAGGTGGGTTTTATCGTAGAATCTCCAATATATGTTTTATGTTATAATAATTATTGAAGACCAGTTAAGCACTCCTTCCTTGCGTAAATGTTTAGTTTATATTTTTATCGTTATCATATGACAAATTATTGGTGCTTTATGCCCCTTTTCACACACCCTCCAAAGAAAGAGGGGATTCAAATATAAAAGTGTGTCCATTTAAGTTGAAAAAGATAGATATATTTTGATTTTAATCATCTTTCATCATTTTAAATATCTATAATTTTAAGTATAGGAATTTCCAATAAGGATAGGTGATAAAAAATTCTAAACTATTTTATTGTTAAATTCTTTTTTTTTCTTTTTTTTGAATTTTATATTTATAGTTTCTCATTTCTTTGAATGGGTATAATCTTGGGGTTGTCTATAAAATTTTAAGATGACCCTGTAAGTGCTTTTAACGATCACAGGTGTATACCCTATAAAAAAGCTATATTTTTGATTATTTTCTATTTTTTTATTTTAAGCATAAACGTTGTTTCTTCTAAGTTTGCATGTTGGCCTGTGAATGAACCCAAATATTTGTGTGAATATTATGTGTTTAAGAATTCCGAGTCGGATGCTGTTTGTATAATTAATAGCTTCCCTTTTTCATTTACCGGAAATTTTAGCCCTTAGTTGATGTAGAGACAGAGACGGACTGAGTTTCCGTAGGTTCTACGCAGTATTGGAAATCACACAACCTCGTAGATATTAACTTTTCGTGGATTTTTACATTCGGGGGCTCGTAGATTTGTCTTCTAATTGACAAAGGAACTATATAGTTCCTTTGTCTTCTANAAAACAATTAATTGCCCCCTTCCTCTCCTCTTTGTTAACCTTTTTACTTAACACATTATTCTTTTTCATTTAACTCTCATAATTTGAGTCTTATAGTATATGGTCTCGCTGAACTATTCTACTCATGAGTTCTACAAATTGCGTAAAACTCCAATTTTACACAAAAAGTGCAGCCTTGAACTTAATTTAAGAGTTAAACAAAAATTTATTAATTTTCCCCATTGACCTGCAATGTGTTATGAATAGTAAGTAATTTCAATATTTAGCTGTGTGTGGGGGGGGGGGGTCGTTTTAATCGCCCCCTCCCACTTAATCCAAACACATCAATAAACCAATATTAGTAAACAAAACTGTCCTTTTAACCCAATTTTAATGTATAAAACATCAAATCACTTATATCCACCTAGGGTTTCCAACGCAAGTGGATTTTACTAGCGCGCAACTGAAAGCCCTGTAAACTCCGCGCAATTCGAGAACAGTTGTGCGCAATTCCGCACAGTTGCACGCATTCGCGCAACGAAATTCCAATTGGAAACCCTATATCTACCTGGTTCAGTGTTGAAAGAAATACCCTTAAAATGTTAAAATTTATCTTTTTGTTTTGAAAATTTAGGTAGATGAAGGTGTACAAAGCGTGTTGACATAGCAGGGAGTTAAAACTCCATCTTTATTGTTTCTCTGACACTAGGAAACTGCTTTTCCAATCTGTCTTACAGACAATACATGTCAAACTAGATAAGGTACACAAAAATATACTTGTTTGCGGGAAAAACACAAAAAAAGTGACTAAGATAGTACAATGATGACCAGAAAACTTTGGATTATAA
>NW_019397867.1:35390-36988 GCF_000591075.1 Eurytemora carolleeae | reverse complement strand
TTTTGGGAAAATCCGCGAATTATTTTTGTTTTGTTTTACGATGTACACAAAGAGAACATGTTCACAATTAATTTAGAAGATGGGCGCGAAGCGCCCTATAAGGCTAGTCTATATAAAAATTGAAAAGTTGACCCTAGAAAAAATTGATTCTAGAGTACGGGCCCGAAGCTCCATTGAAGCCTAGTGTTATATGAAGTAATTCAGTCTTTTGCGGCAAAACTCAATTCTGCAATGCACGATAAACTAAAGTAAATGGCGCGAAAGATTTAAGTCTTTTTTTAATTTTAAATTAATTTTTGATCGTAATTCCTCTTCAGGAATTGTTATTGGTAATAACAAAATTGTTTTGAAAAATTCATATGGAACAGAAAAACGTTTATCTTCTGAAAACATGAGAAGGTTCAAGGGCACCAGTAATGTCAAAAATTTGACCCTTTTTCTCGTGGCTAGATTGCACCGAATGGTGAAGAAACTATATATCTTGACAAGAATATATATTATATAATATGTAAGAATGAATATCTTATTTCTTCAGATTTCCCGTGATGCTTGGTCATCATTTTATTATTTCCATTTAGTCAAGTTTAGAGGAAAGTTTTTCCAATATCCCACACCTGCCCTCTCTACTCCAATCCTTATATTGGACATTGACTTTTCTAAATTCTAGTTTCCAGACTAATTATCATAAATTCATTATTCTAAGAATATTTTAATTAGAATTGTTAACCCTATTTTCTTCTAGGAAGGGGGGTGGTCTATGTTCTTAAAACAGGTCTATCTGTTAACCCTATTTTCTTCTAGGAAGGGGGGTGGTCTATGTTCTTAAAACAGGTCTATCTGACTCTTCTAAACGTTCTCTAAAGGGACTGTATGCGTAAATTCAAGAAATCGCAAGTCACTTTTTCAGAGAAACATCAATTCAAAATAGCTATTTTTTAAAATTATAAACATTTTTATATAATCTACACTTGATAGAAAAAGCTTTTAATTGGGTACCATTCTGAATCGGACATTGCTGTCGTAAAAACTAACCTTGACCCTCTAGGACCTTATTAATTAAAAGAAGTTCAAGAAAACTGTTTAAAAAGTAAAGCATCAGACTGTTTGGGCTCCAAATTAGAGGGGAAAGTAAGATCAACAAATAATTGCTGAATTATTTTTCTTTCTGCCCTTACTAAACCGATTTTAATAAAAAATGCCAATTTTAGAAAACAACCAAAAAATTAATTGTTCGTGAATGACTCATTTTGTTAGTTTTTTTTTTTCAAAAAAAAACATTTTGTTCTCTCTTAAAATCAACAATAATTTTCCATGCAAATTACGAAAAAGTTTAATTCCAGAAATCGTTGGTGTAGTAAAAAAAACTATTTATTTTTTAAAACTTTGGAGAACTTATTTGTTCAGAAAACAAAATACGATCAATCAAACGGTTTTAAATGGTTCGCTTTTTTTGTTTGATTTTATAAACAATTGTGATATGATTTCTCTGAACAATCTAAGTCGTTAATACATCGTTAGTTTTTTTTCTTCTGAACGACAACATCGTTCAGAAGAATGATACACATCTCTAGTCCGAGGATCTAATGTATGGGCGGGGG
>NW_019397867.1:0-35366 GCF_000591075.1 Eurytemora carolleeae | reverse complement strand
GGGGGGGGGGGGGCGTTACCAACAATACTCTAGATAAGATATAGATAAGAAAAAGTTTATTGTTAAAATACAGTATTCTGACTGCCTTCATGTCCTCCCTGACCATTAATAACTTAATACAGAATAGGAAAAAAATGTTTTCTTTATTCAGAATAAGAAAATTTCATCAACATATATATATATATATAATTAAATGAAATCTTTTCAAAAAAAAGTGCAATTCGAGCAGTAAATAATAGTTAATTTTAGAGGTACATTCAAATCCAACATTTATCAGATTAGTACTTCCTAATCTTGATGAAACATATAAACTAGGTGTCCCAAGAAAAACGATCTTTAAGACATTGTAGAATTTGTCATGGTTCAATTTTTAAAAAAATATGTACATTTTTTAAATCTTTGGAACATTTCTGATCGATTGAAACCAATAAGAGGTTTGTAGCACTAAAATAAAGGAAGTATTGACCGTTTGAAGTTTGGCATTTTTTGGCTTGGTTGTGAATCCAAGTACAAAACTGTATCCTTTTTGGTAAATCTTCCCTTCTGATTGGCCAATATCATATCATATCAGTTGATATCCTTGACCAGCTGGACTTGCTTAACATCAAAGAGTTTCTCCTTGCAGAGCTTACAGGAGAAGTATTTCTAGCTCCAATGTGTTTGGCAGCATCTCTGTTTATTACTGCAGCAACCCTGACAACATTTCTACTGAATGAATTTCCAGGACTTGTCTTACTATTCACATTGAGTACTGTACCTAGCTCCATTGCCTTTTTATAAATTCTCCTAACATGACATAAAGCAGGCTGTCTTGCATTGAGAAATTTGCGCCCAAAGTCCATGATAAGACCAGGCATAAAGTTTATGTGACCCTTTCTTTTGTGATACTCAAAAGCAAGGAAGTTTCTTTCCTGTGTTGTAAACTGAGGTCTTGTCATTATTAAACAATAATTGCGCATTTTTAAGATTGTTTAGAAGATTTGAATGTTTTTCAGACACTTATAAAGTTCCATAGTATTTTTAAAATTCGAAAAAATCAATTCATGAACTCTGAGCCAAAATGACAAACTTCAAACAATCAATACTTTCTTAATTTTAGTGCTACATACCTCTAATTGAAATCAATCGATCGTAAATGTTCCAAAGATTTCAAAATGTATAATTTTTCAAAATTGAACCATGGCGAGTGCTACAATGTCTTAAAGATCGTTTATTTGGGACACTCTGATGAACTCAACCAAGCCAAAATGACAAACTTCAAACAGTAGATACTTTTAGTGCTACATACCTCTCATCGATATCAATCGATTGGAAATGTTCTAAAGATTTCAAAAATGTACACTTCTTTAAAATGTTGAACCATAGTGAGTGCTACAATGGCTTAAACATCGTTTTTTGGTACATTCTGTCTCTTTTATATATAAATACTTTTATGAAAACCTTCCAACTTCCTTCTATGATGTGTTTAATTCTTCAGCTGAACCAAAACAAAATCATAAAACGAGTTCTCTTTAAAACGTATAAAATGTTTTCCCTCTGATTTAATTCCAAAATTATGGATACAATTGAATTAAAACTTAAAGAAACTAAATTTTCAAAACCATTTAATAGAAAAGTCGCCAAGATCAATTAAAATAGTTATGCAAGTTATATGTGCAAAAAACTGTGTGTCATGTGGTTTAACTTAGTCTTTATTATCTTCTTCACCCTGTAGTTCATAAACATGATTTTAACCCTATTCCTGCTGGGGGGGGGAGGGGTGTAGTTTTTTTTTACATAACTCAAAAAGTATTGGTCTGAGGCTGTTGAAATTCTCTGACTTTTCCTACATACCCAAAGCCCTCCCTTTAGGCCTAAAACCGGGCTTTAATACTAACTGCCTGAGTCCTCAGGCGCACTGCCTGAATGACTGCTTTTTCCTGTAACAAACTAAATCTTTGTTTTGACCCACTTCCACTTGTCAGATTTTGATAAAATTTAGCTTTTTGGAAAGTCTTTGACATAAGGAAACGAATTGTACAAGTTTTGCGAAAAAAACATTGCAGATTTTTTGCAAACAACCTGTCAAAGGAAATTTACACATTTTTAGTTTTTCTTGATTAAAAATCAGTTTATTTAAAATTTTGCAAAAAATTTTGCATATTTTAAATGGCAGGGTCAAGGGCTTTTTAAAAATATATAATTCTTTATTTTTTTTGCAAACATTCTTACTATATATCTGGATTTTGCGATAAAAAATTCTATTTTTGCAAATTTGTAAATTCTAGAAGTAGAGCACAAGAGCTTTCCAATGATGTATCTTTTGTCATATTTGGACATCAAACATGGGATTTAGAGGGGGGGGGTAAATTGACCCCCCCCCCAGCATATCCTGGTTTTCAAGTACCCCAGTAGAGATAGGGTTAATAACATATGTTAACTCTGTTCCAACCCTTCTGCTAAATATACTTCCTCACCACCTCCTTGAACTTACCTTTTCCCTGATTTATCATCATTATTATGTTTATAATATACAATGTAGAGTGTACACCAATGTGTTTATTTACAATTCTCATTCGCTTATAATTGTGATTTTAAAAAATAAAATTATGAAAATATGAAAATGAATATTATCATTATATCATACACACATTGATAAAAGTTAAATAAAATAATATTTTTTAAATTTTTCTAAAAAATTTAAATTAATAATTTTAGAAAAACATTAGCAATGGGTTCTTTTAATTTAACAATAATCTGATTAAATATTTTAATATTTAGATTTTGGTGGACTGGATGGAATTATCTAAAGAAGGAGGAAATCAGATTTTGTAATTAATTCTCTCAGATAGTTTAAACTCTTTACAATTTGTCAGGATTAAGAAGACATTTTCTAATTTTATTACTTTAACCCTACCCTTGTGGGTGAATGGAGGGGGGGGGGGGCTCTCCCTTGTTTTAATAAACTTTTTCAAAAACTATTTGCACTACAGTTTCCAAACTTCATGACTTTGACCAACTTATAAATGAAATAAAAACTTTTTCTTTTTTACAAAAAAATCCTATTAAATATTATAGTTTATAATAATTATATAGCCACGGGCAAAACATTAGCATTTTTTAAAATACTCTAAAATGCTTCTAAAATCATTTATCATATGCTAAAAATTTAGAAAAATAACATTAATTTATTTTTCCTTTTTTACAATTTACATTTTTGGTAATTTTTCAAAAATACTTTTTCCTCGCACAGTAAAAATTACTTGGCCCTCCAATCCCAAAAATGGCTTGATTTCATCTTCTTCTGTGTTTTACAATAATAAATTATGCTTTAATTTCCCCTTTTAATTTCCCTTTTCAGTCACACCTTGCTTGACATGTTTTTGTTAAACTTTTATATTTTAATTTAAGTTTTTACAATTGGTGCACGAAATATGAACCAAGACACGCAAATCTGCCCTTTTAGTAAAAGTAAATTTAACCTATATGAAGCTTAAAGTCTGACCGCGTCAACCTTGTTGCACCGACTGGTCCTGTCCATAGAGCTAGGTACAGTACAAACTGGGAACGGAAAGGTTGACCCGGCTCGGAAATTCAAATGTACTACGGCTGCCCCTAAAGATAATCCCTTCAGATACAGTAAACACAACTCCCCATAAAATTAAACTTTGTAATCTTTCTACCTTGTATACCCGAATTTCACATCCATTTTACACCCATCTTAATTATTAAAGAAAGATAAGAAAATGTGATTTATCTGGAGCTGTTAAGGAACTGAGTTTTTCTACGAACCCCTTCAAAACCAGAGGCTGAATTTAAAGAATTTGAGAAATTGAAACCAATTCATTTCGGATTTCAGACGCGGCTAAAATGCATTAAATTCAAACTGAGATCTCCTAAAGGTTTACAACACATGTTGCACATATTATAAATGACAAAATCTCTAGTCGACAATTAATTCACAATGTATATTAAATCAAAATTTAATAACTATATTTATTTCAAGAAGATGGATCATTTTATGCACACGCAATCTCGTGACCTGATTTTTGACGAGTTGCATGTCCAAATCACAACGATACCTTTATAAATCCTTGTCTGAACCAGGCTTGATGAAAAAGAATTCCATACTCTTAAAGGGAGTGTTCGCGAAGAATGAAAGAGGGTACAGATTTATGGCAAAAAATAAGCGCTTTTGATCGCTACTAGTCTTACTTTATCTGTTGCGTCAATAAGGAGAAAATTGTTAAACACGACTCATGTCAATAATTATTTTTCGACGCATTCGTATCTAGTTAATACTTCATAATATTTTTAATTTTGTTTTTAAAAAATGATATTTCACTGGCGCTGGATTTTCGAATATTCTTAGAAAATATGAAAATGCCGTCTTCATTAACAAAAATTCTAGAAACAGAAACAAATGTTATTAAAGTAACTATCAGATCATAAACAAATATTATGGAATATCAACTATGTACGAATTTCGTCGAAAAATTATCGATGATTACTGGTTGTAATATCTTAATATAATTTGAATATAATTAAATTGTTCTGTTTACGATCCGAGTTGATTGTTGCAACTTTTTAAATTTGTATTGACGCTACGTTTTTCAGCATGAGTAGTTTTTAACAATTTTCTCCTTAGACACAACAGATAGAAATAAGATTAGTCGCGATCAAAAGCGCTTATTTTTCGCTGTAAGGCTATACCCCGTTTCATTTTTCGCGAACACTCCCTTTAATATCAACATAAGCCTTGAATAATCCTAAATATTGTTAAAGGGTCCTGGTTCTCAATCAGACAGGAATGGTGGGTCAATTAAAAGAATATATCTTGTTCCGGAGTCATACTGAATTTGAAATCTACATTAAATGTATTTCCTGAAAAAGTTGGACTGTCAGGAATTCTTTTTGAGAATTTAAGAGTTGATTAATTTCTCTTGATTCTTAAAGAGCTGCTTATAGATATAGAGACTCAAGACGTATTTTTAATGCACATTCAAAACAGTATTCTACAGAAAAAATTACGCAAAATTTCGTAGTAGGCGTTCCTACTTTTAGACATATATTTCGGGTTGTCGGAGCTTTGTTTCTAATATATATATGAGAATTATGTCTATCGTCCAGTAAAGTAAAAAAAAAGAAAACGGGAGTTTCCTGCATATGGTTTAGACAAGACTGTTCGTTTCAAAAAATCTAATGAAAAGGTAAATAAGTTGTGATCTCTGTTTGGGTGTCTGCCTGTATGTTTGTCCGATTATAACGCAGAAACCCGGGAATGTTCTTATAGTTTGATTTTGAGATTCTATTTTTTATAGCGAAAATTTAGTTTCTCGGAAATATCGTTCAAATGCGGGTAAACGGCAGGAAAAAATTAGTACCCTGGCAGCGCTGGGTTCCCAAGCTGATAGATCAATAAAGAAGTAAACAGATCAACCATATTTGTTTTATCAATTTAAGTAATTGTCTTCTTGTTTATTGTTTAGAGAAGTTTTAATCCATCATTTTCCCCACAGCGTCTTAATTTTGACAAGAAATCGCCGACCTGATTACTTTTCAAAGATGAAGATTTTAAATAATTTTTTTTTTCAAGTCTTGTTTTTCTCCTTGTCCTGATATTCCCTTCATAGTGTTCCCTCCTATGTGACGGATTTGTATTGAAGCCTGACAGTTTACTTCGTGTTCCCCCCCCCCCCCTCCTCTTTTCTTTACCCCTCCCTCCTCTTTTCTTTACCCCTCCCCTCCTCTTTTCTTTACCCCAATGGTTTTATTGCTGTCAGGAGCAAACAGTAAAAAATGTGACATTAAGGAATATTGCTTCTTTGAAGCAAAGGGGATTTTGTTTGTAAACTTCTCTAAATTAAAAATACATCTGCTTTTTTATTTTTACATTAGCGAATATTAAATAACCCTGAATATTGATGATTGAAAATTGCTCGTCAACTGACAAAAACGATAAAAGCAAAATTATATCATTTTTTATTATAAGTGATAAAAGCTCGTTAGGATAAAGACAACATGTTGACCTTCACAATTTTGTTCGGAGGCACATAATAAAATTTAAATTTAATGTAAATATCATTAATTTAAATATTTGTAATTTAAAAACTAATATATTCAAGCTTTGCTAAGGGCTGTTTCTGGTTTGTTCTTCATGTTTTGAGTTCTTTTAAATCTAGAAAAATCTCTGAAACATGAACTACGTGACCTGAATTCATCAAGGTTACAATATAACTATATATATATATTTATATCTTGAAAACTTTGGAACTAGAGAATAATAGAACTAGAGAACTAGAGAATTATAGAGAACTAGAGAATTATAGAGAACTAGAGAACTAGAGAACTAGAGAACTAGAGAAATAGAGAAATAGAGAACTAGAGAACTGGAGAACTAGAGAACTAGAGAACTAGAGAACTGGTGAACTAGAGAACTAGAGAACTAGAGAGCTAGAGAACTACAGAACTAGAGAACTACAGACCTAGAGAACTAGAGAATCATAGAGAATTATAGAGAACTAGAGAACTAAAGAACTAGAGAACTAGATAACTAGAGAACTAGAGAACTAGAGAACTAGAGAACTGGATAAAAGAGAACTAAAGAACTAGAGAGCTAGAGAATAATAGGACTAGAGAACTAGAGAATTATAGAGAACTAGTGAATTATAGAGAACTAGAGAACTAGAGAACTAGAGAACTAGAGAACTAGAGAACTAGAGAACTAGAGAACTAGAGAACTAGAGAAATAGAGAACTAGAGAACTAGAGAACTAGAGAACTAGAGAACTAGAGAGTTAGAGAACTAGAGAACTAGAGAACTACAGAACTAGAAAACTAGAGAATCATAGAGAATTATAGAGAACTAGAGAACTAAAGAACTAGAGAACTAGAGAACTAGAGAACTAGAGAACTAGAGAACTAGAGAACTGGAGAACTAGAGAACTAGATAACTAGAGAGCTAGAAAACTAGAGAACTACAGAACTACAGAACTAGAGAACTAGAGAATTATAGAGAATTATAGAGAACTAGAGAACTAAAGAACTAGAGAACTAGAGAACTAGAGAACTAGAGAACTGGAGAACTGGAGAACTGGAGAACTAGAGAACTAGAGAACTAGAGAGCTAGAGAGCTAGAGAACTAGAGAACTAAAGAACTAGAGAACTAGAGAACTAGAGAATTATAGTGAACTAGAGAACTAAAGAACTAGAGAACTAGAGAACTAGAGAAGTAGAGAACTAGAGAACTAGAGAAGTAGATAACTAGAGAATTATAGAAAACTAGAGAATAGAGAACTAGAGAACTAGAGAACTAGAGAACTAGAGAAATAGAGAAATAGAGAACTAGAGAACTAGAGAATTATAGTGAACTAGAGAACTAAAGAACTAGAGAACTAGAGAACTAGAAAACTAGTGAACTAGAGAACTACAACTAGAGAACTAGAGAACTAGAGAACTTTAGAACTAGAAAACTAGAGAACTAAAGAGCTGTATAACTTTAAAAGTACAGAAATAATTATACATTTACCCCTCTGCCCACCCTTATTTTGCTAATGATGCCCTTCCCCCCCCCTCCCCTATTCTGCAGCATTATTTGTCGAAAACAAATATAAAGTTTAAACAATATAAATCTTGATACTGCATCAATTTGTTAAACAGATAAACAAACAAACAGGTTCAATGTTCACAAACCTTTCAACCCAAAAAATGTAATAGTATATGTAAGTTTAATTTCAAGTGATTACAATACCCGATTTTTAACAGTACCACTGGAATCTTAATCTGATTATAAATGTGGAAGATACCTTTGTTTTTCTTACTCAACAAGTGATTATTTCTTTGAGTTTCTCTATTGTGTCTTATAAACAAGAAAAGCGCAAGTCACTTTTTTTGCTGAGAACCTGCATTGATATTTAATTTACACTAGATCAGGCAAAGCTAATTTACCCTTGTAATTCAGGCATTCTTATTTTGCCAGAGCTGAAAACTTTAGAATGAAATATCCAGATATCCCGTCGAATAATTAATCTGGAGTTTAAATTCATGTGGAGAACAAGCAATATTTAATCTGGATATCAAGAAATTATGAACTTCTCTGGATATTTCATTCTAAAGTTTTCAGCTCTGGAGGGTTATTCAAGCTTTAAACATTAATAACTGAAGGTAAAATTGTTGGAAGGTTAGATTAAGGTTAAGTAAAACAACAAGTTTTGTAGATTTGTCGCCAGGGTTTCCAATCGCAATTCCGTTGCATTTAGGTGGAGAATTGCGTAGAATTGTGCGGAATCAAAGGGCTTGCAATTGGGGACAAGTAAAATTCACTTGCGTTTAAATCTCTATATTGTTACTGATGTCTCACATAATTGTATAACGTGTGTTACTCTGTGGTTAAGTATATATGGTGAATGATGATCTAAAGGTTGCAAGCTCTCTGTTAACGCAAAAATTGATGAGTGTTTTAAAGTTCTAAAATCTAAGGCTACAAAAAATATAATTAAGTTATGGAAGTAAAATCAAAGGCCAAGTCATTGTGACACTTCAAAGGGGACTCAGTCTAGAAAATTGATGCAACATCTTAGCACAGTTTGGATTTATGTTCATGTATTCTAGAA
Source organism: Eurytemora carolleeae (assembly GCF_000591075.1). NCBI lineage: Eukaryota > Metazoa > Arthropoda > Copepoda > Calanoida > Temoridae > Eurytemora > Eurytemora carolleeae. The sequence continues at coordinate 26,776 of NW_019397867.1, read as the reverse complement.
TAAATAAGATATTCTGGACTACCTGTAACATCATTACTTTCATCAATATGCTCTGTGCATTTATTCTTTAGAGGCAACAAATTAAATAACCAGAATTTAACAAAACTATGATTAAGGAGTTGAACATGCAAGTTTTTAATTGAAGGATCTCTTGAAATAAAGTTCTCTGTTCTTTTAAGGAAGGTTAATTTTACTCATTTAAAAAATAAAGCTGTAACTAGCGATGGGAAATAGCTAGATTTGTTTTACTGTAAATTATTTTTAGACTTTTAAAATGTTTCACAACAACTTGAGAAGGGCCCAACGATTTAATATTGTATTCTGTAAAAGTTTGATTTTTTAAACAAGCAAATTTGTTATCCTAGGTGAAAATATAAGCTGAAAACGACACAAAAACTATCGTTTTAAAAACCCAAAAACGATCGTTTAAAACGACCGTTTTTGCCTTATATTTACTTCTATGGTAACAAATTTGCATGTTTGTCAAAAGCAAACTTCAACAGAATAAGTTTTGATATATTTGAACCTTCTCATATTGTCGTAAAATCTTTTAAAAGTCTAAAAACATTAAAATTTTATGTTGCCCATCTGGCTATTGCCCATCCTTATCTGTACTGGACATGTTGTGAAAATAAGAACCTAGACAAACAACTTGTGGAATTGCATTTTTTTCTTGCTTTTAATAAATTGAAAGTTTCATTGACAAATTATTTTTAGTTTTTAATCTGTATTAAGTCTCCTTTCTTTGATACCAAAATTTAATACAAAATATTTTTTCTTTTAACTCTAATTCTGGAAAGAATTTAATCAAATATTTCCCCGAACATTTCAAAACTGAAATTTAAAATGTGCAAAATGTTTAATAATATTCTTTGTATTGTGACTCACAAAAGGACATGCAAGTTTTCTCTTCTTATTAAATTAAAATGTAAACAAACTGAGATTATCCAATTCCTATAACTTTGCAACCACATGTAGTAGACTGCATATATTTCAAACTATAAATTATGTAGATAAAATAATCTAAGCTTGAAATATCAAAGGTGTACGCAATTAGGTTGAAAATGTAAAGGGATTAGAAAATTGAATTTTGTGACAAAATCTCTATTCACTTAATTAGAATTTAGAAATTAATTTTTTCTTGCAATTGCATTGCATTTATAAAACTTTAGCTGTATGAGTAATATGTGGTTCAAGTAGAGAACATTATATTGTATCATTCTTCCATATGTTTTCCTTTGTCAGTTAACCGTTTAGGAATTGGACATCTCTCCATTTTTCTAAGGTTTCCCTTTATTGAACACATATAAATTGAAATCGTTTTCACAGAATAAAAACATTTCCGGAATTTATATTGTGGTTCTTACATATCAAATTCTTTTCAACTTTTATATTTTCACCTCAATGGTTTAAAAGAACAGTGTCCGAATTTAATGAATTTAAGCCACGTCTAAAATCCCCCAAAAAACTGATTTCAATTGAGCGCCGGCTTAAATCTTAAGTGGAACCAACCAAATTTGAGCCGCGGCTCAAATTAAAACCGCGGCTTAAATTCTTTAAATTCGGTCTCTGTTTTATTTAGAAATATCAAAGTTGTGGAAATTGAATTTTCCAACCTCAATTTCTTTTTACAGCATATGTTTTGTTTACATATTCTATTTTTATTTTGGATTACCAATTTATTTGTGACTTTTTCATTGCTTTACTAGTTGTGTTGAACTTTAACCAGTAATGTTTATTATCATATTCTTTAAATCGACCAGAGGCCGAATTTAAAGATTTTGAGCCGCGGTTTAAATTTAAGCCGCGGCTTAATTATGATTGGTTTCACTTAAAATTGTATTCAACGTTTCAACTATTTAAGCCGGCGCTCAATTTAAACCGGGTTTTGACGGATTTACGGTGCGACTTAAATTCTTTAAATTCGGCCTCAAGAACTATAATTTATCTCTTTCTAAAATTTATTAAGTGAATAAACAAATCTTGGCATAGCTAGAAAAGCTTGAAATCTGTAAAATCTCAATTGTTTTTCTTCTTTAGCAAGTTTGTTATTCCCATGTGCAGGCGAGAAAATAAATTGTATTTGCTAAAAATGCCAGATATTTTGAGAGCAAACATTTCCCTTTGAAGTCCCTGGTATTAGGTCTTCAGTTGACAGAAATAAAAACCCTAATATCAACGCTCAATGTTCTATTTTATTAAAACTTTGATTTATATTTTTAGCATTATATTATATATCACTTCTGGTTTTGGCATGGGCAGAATTTTTACAGCCTCAAATAGTACAGAATAAATGTTTTATACTGAACTTTTTAAAAACAATTTAAATTGGACACAAAATCTGAAGTTAATCCCTAATTACAAAGTAAATCTTTTTATCTTCCGTAGAAAAAAAGATTTACAAATTTAATTCCTCCTACTGTAGTATTAGATCAATCATTAGAGCATAGCAATGCGCACAAAACGAAAACTAAAATATTTGTATTTCTTGAAAAAAAGGATTTAAATTGAAAATAGAGTTTCCACGAAGCATTAGATTCTTTTTTCGTGTTTTAGCACGAAAGTACCTTATTTGCACAAAATTTCACATCAATATGAAACCAGTTTTGCACGAAATTCTGCATTCATTCGAAAAAAAACCCAATTTTTGCGCGAAAAACTACACATGAATAAAGAATTTAAGTCATCAGCTTAACAAATTTCGATTGGAAACCCTAATTTAAAAGGATAATAATGTTTTTAAATTGCTTTCTGTAAAGTAAGTGACGTATATGGTATCTCGAAGAATTTAGATTTATAATTTCAGAATGCGTGCATTAATCTGATATACACATTTCACACATTCATTTTCTAAAAATAGTTTTTTGTTTCTAAGTTAATCTATGATGAAATTATCATTGTAATGGACATATTTTTTATCCATTTTCAACTTATTGTTTTCAAGTTTTCTAAACACTCTCAGCTTCAAAATATCTTAATATGAAAAATACTGCACATTGATTATCTCCCCACATGTTATAAAGGAATTTAGATTATATCTTTTGTGTTGGGTTGGATACCTGTTGCTACCCTTAATCTCAAACCTCGATGAATAAACTTCATCAAAATTCTTCATGAGTCCACACAACTTTATCCCCGTCTCTCTCCTACTCTTGCAACTCATGACAGTCCACAGTTCTATCTTCAGCCTCTTTTGGAAAACCACCTAATAATTATTTAAACCTCCTTTTTCTTCCGATGGATATCATCATATCCCCTTGAGGGTTGAGGAGAACTCCTGTGAAGTCCTCCCCTGTATAATAAATCACCTACCTCTGTAAGGACGTGTAGTTCTCTACCATGAAATCCTCGGAGGTTCCCCTCAAGATAGAGAGGTCCCGGGGGACACAGCCTCAACGCTGGAGGACACTGTCTCTTACAGTTAGATTCAAACCTCAGTTGTGAAGGGTCTGTATACAATTGGATATTGGAAATCTTAACAATCAACTAATGATAAAAAATTCTTAATTTTCAACAATTATACTTAAATTCATTTGTGCAAACATCATTTAGTAATAATGAACTTGCAATTTTTTTCAGCAAGGTCCATAATATGAAATATCCTATACAGAAATAATCTAAATGATTAAAAGAAGATGTAATTTTCCAATGCAATTGTATGTTTTTTTAAGAAGTTGTCGAGGATATTGAACTTGGTTTATTTTAAAAATGAAATTAAGATATGGTGTTGATTCTCAACAAAACATTTAATTTATCAAAAAATTGTCTTCAAATCTTAAATACTTTTTTCTGAAAGATAAACTTAGGTAGATATTGATAATGAACTATAGATATTTAGGTAGATAATGGCACTCAATCTTAGATATTCAGGTTGAAATAGTTACTGCATCTCTAGCCATTTAGGTAGATAATGTTATTTGTTACTGAACCACTAGATATTTAGGTAGATATTGTTATTTGTTACTAAACCACTAGATATTTAGGTAGATATTGTTATTTGTTACTAAACCACTAGAAAGGAATTGAGTCTTTGGAACAAAATCAAATATTTAAACCTCAATATCTTTAGAACTCGATGTTGTAAACCTTTGATATTTCAAACTCAGATTATTTGATCTAACAGAATTCATAGTTTAAAATATCTAAGGTCTGCAACATTTGGTTCCAAAGACATAGTGATTAGAAAATCAGAGTTTGTGACAAAAACTCAATTCCTTTAGGTAGATATTGTTATTTGTTACTAAACCACTATACATTTAGGTAGATATTGTTATTTGTTACTAAACCACTAGATATTTAGGTAGATATTGTTATCTGTTACTAAACCACTAGATATTTAGGTAGATATTGTTATTTGTTACTGAACCAATAGACATTTAGATAATATTGTTTTCAAAATTCTTCTGATTTTGGTAGATTATTTTTTACCCCACATCTTAGCAAAATGTCAGATTATCTGATATCTTTGCTCATTGACATTGTAAACTATTAATTCTGATTGATCAAATAACCAAAGTTTAAAAATCAAAGGCTGAAACCATCAGCTGGTTAAAAAAATTTGGCATTTCAAAATTAGATATGGTGCGAATTGTTTAGTTTTATTATTTTTCTCATCAAACTGTCTCCAGAGTTTTCCAACTATGAGAATAATATGGTTTGAGTTTGGGTATCAACAATATCTCTGCCTTCTTATTAGTTGATTGCAAAATTTCCTGGCATATGATTGGCTCTGTTCATGGAATATCTGATTTATACTTTACAGGATATTAACTAAGATAAGATTAATTTGAAGAGTAACAAGATATCTCAAAAATATAGATTTGGTTTTGTTTAAATGAAGAATTTGTTAATTTTGTTTTATGAAGGACCAGACAGGGCAGGATACCCGAATACCTAATTACCTAAATATGTAAATTCACAAACACACTGAAATATTGTACGTTTAGCAGTAAGAATCCACTCTTCCCTTTCCCCCCTTCTCTTCTCTTCTCTTCTCTTCTCTTTCCCCCCTTCTCTTCTCTTCTCTTCTCTTCTCTTTCCCCCCTTCTCTTCTCTTCTCTTCTCTTCTCTTTCCCCCCTTCTCTTCTCTTCTCTTCTCTTCTCTTTCCCCCCTTCTCTTCTCTTCTCTTCTCTTCTCTTTCCCCCCTTCTCTTCTCTTCTCTTCTCTTCTCTTTCCCCCCTTCTCTTCTCTTCTCTTCTCTTCTCTTTCCCCCCTTCTCTTCTCTTCTCTTCTCTTCTCTTCTCATTCCCCCCTTCTCTTCTCTACTTTTCTTTTCTCACTTTCTTTTTTTATATTTTCTGTTTTTCTCTTTTTTTGTCTTCTTTCTCCTTTCTGCCATTTAAAAATTTTGTTTTATTAGTACTTTTTGTCCTCTTAATGACATTTCCCCCCCCCCCCCAGGAGATCAGGTTAAAGGTGCAGTTAGAAACAAAACAATACAATACGGTTATGGAAAAGAAAGGGGGGACAGAGAAGAAAAGAGAAGGAAGAAAGGAAACTTACTTGAACATAAGAAGAAGAAGAAGGGAGAAAGAGAGAAAGATAAGGAGGAAAGGAAACTTTACTTGAACAGAAGAAGAATAAGAAGGATGCCAAAAAAGGGGGGGGGGTTATTTCATCAAAGCAAACATCAAGAAATGAATGCATCAAGTGATATGGCAATTTATGAAGATGAAAGGAAATAGTATGAATAGTTAAATATTAAGCTAATGATCAAATTCTGGATTCAAAGGAGAAAAACTTTTTGGATATTTATTTGAATACATTCATTACATATGTATGTACTACATAATATTATTAAAATTTGAACCTTTAAAAACTGAAATATATATTTTTTAACAATGTTTAATTTTTATAATTTTTGTAAATAAATGGTAATAGTTAATAATAATAATAAATGTTCATCAATTATCTTGTTTCTCCTTTCTCCATCTGCTCGTCCACAGTTCTCTTTTTCTTACCTCCCTTTGCTCGCCCATTTATGTGGCTGCTTTTGAAATAATGTTTACGAGTCGCCGTCTTTGCGCCATTATAAGACAGAACAGGATCACCCTTTAATTATAGAGATGTATTCCACTCCGTATTTGTTTTGTTTTCTTAATTGTTACTGCAGCCTCAGCGCTAAACATGCTGTCTACTTGCATTGGCAAAGTCATCAATTCTGGCACTTCAAGTTAGTTTCTATTTACAGCAAGGGAGCAAAAGAATCCTTGCACATGTTCCCTTTCCTGTACAGGGAGGGTTGCTATTCAACAAAGGTTAATCAAGTGAACCGTTCAGAGGTAATTTTAAGTTAAAGGATCCAATAGAGAAATGTCCTCATGTCTCATTTCGCTGCTTGTGAGAAGGTTAGATGGTAGACTAGGAAGAGGAGAGTTGAAGATGAGGATAAGGGTTTGTAAGAGTGGTGTATAAGGAATGTTCTGTTAAGATCACTCCATTTGTCCACATGTTATAGTGTTTCCCATTCCAGAGGAATTCCTTAGGAAGTATAGCATTTAGCATGCACCGCTGCATGCAGAGGGCGGAGTTGTTCCCTTTTAACAGCTTTGCTCAATGCTCATGCAGGGAGCAGGGAAAGGGCACTCGCAGAAAGGGCTCTGATTGCTATTTGGAGTGGATATAAAACCAGATTAGTATTATACATATAAGCTCTTTGTTATTCCTATTTCTTGACTTAGTACCCAGGCCGTGGAACTGTATTGAAGAAGGAGGCTAGCTAATTGAGCACGGGGTTCAGGCCTGCAGACACCTTTCTCAGCGTCTACTGCAAATAGTGCAAAGAGCTTTCTAGGAGAGGTCTGTTACCCTCGGCTGTAGGAATGCAACAGAAATATACATATCCATATACATTTCATTAATCTATCTAATGGGGAATGTTTTTTTTTTGGGTTATTATCCAGTTTTGACAAATAAAGTTAGTATGCCTACTGCAGAACTTGCTTAAGCAGTTCAACTTAGAATAATCCCATTTTGTTTTATAATTCAACAATTTTAACCTTTCGTAGTTTTTTTTTTAATACATTTCATTTTTATTGTATAGGCCGAGAAAAAAACAGGCTGGAGGGGTAGGGGCACCAAACGCCCCCCCTCTTCTTGTTTTTTTGCCCTAGCATTCTCATTTTTGACACAGTGATTTTTTTTTTACTTTTTTACTTTTTTTCAACCCTCCCTAACACCCAAACTATAAATGTTATCGATCTATTTTTTTCTAATGAGCTGCCTTTGAAAAATTGGGCTATGATCACGCATTTTACTCTATACTTATTCGGTAGATATTGTTATTTGTTACTAAACCACTAGAGGGGGGGGGGGGTGGCTTGAATTCCAAAGTGTACTGTCACCCTTTTCTTGTCAATTTGACCCTTATTAAAGCTGGTCAGTTTGATAAAGTTTACTCGGCTTGAGTCTTACAACTGTCACAAAATAAGGAAAATCCATTGTTTTCTACCTGATCAGTGAACAATATCGTCGTAATATGTATTATCATTACATATCTAATAACTAATCTGGAGAAATATGGTGGATTTTCCTTGTATGCGATGTTTTTAGATATGTATATGTATTGTGTGAAATAATTAGCTATCAATGTATTTATATTAGCTCTCTATAAGGTGGTATGATTTCTATCACTAATAAGAGTATAATAACTAAGGAAAAGAGGGGGGGGGGGGGGTGGATGTATTTATTGTGACACAGGACAACACAACGATTAGTTTTTTTGTGGTCAATAAACAATAATAGTAAACAATACTTGGCCAGGCATGCAAACTTGCTCTAGCTGCTTAAAAGTTGGCCTGGTATTTCAAATGTATCAGATTTTACTGTGACACTGTTTAAAAATTGCAAACTTTTATTTTATTAATTTAGCTTTTTTACTAAACTAAGTCAAAATAAGGGAATATTCTTGATATTTTTGAATAGTAAGTTCAATCTTTTTTATGATAGCCTCATTTTTTTCTTTGGGTTTTTAAAGATTGTTAATTTAATGACACTTGATTGCGATTATTATTTATAATGTTGATGGTTGAAGAAGTAGCAGAGTTCATCTTGTTTTTCAGAGCACTTTTTTAATAATTATGTTTATTTAATAATGATAAGAATTCCTCCATTAATCTTTATTTATGTCTTTAGTTGTACTGTCTTTATAGTTGTATATCCTCATCGTCTAATAGTTTGAGATATTTGCATAGTAGTATTCTAATTACATAGTCTATAGCAGTAATTTATACTAGATAGATTTATTGATGCAGCATACTAAGAAGATAGGAAAGTTTGATTATTTTTGGGGAAAACGTTGTTCTGAGGTAACAACATTTTTATATTTTCATTCAAAATGAAAGGTAAATAAATAAATGATATAGCTTGTCAGACGTTATCACTCCTGTAGCTGTATGCCGAGTCCATTAGCGCCTGATCTAATCAGGGTTTAGTCATGTGTTTGATGTCTATTCTGAACCAATAGAAATGGTTTGGCGGTAACATATATCTTTCTATCTATCTCATTATTTAATCAGAGATATGAATCCTTCAATCGGCGCTTTCAGTAAATAAAAATATTTACTTCTACTGAAACTATAGTATTATTAATACAAAAAAAATAGTTTTGGTCTGATTTATCATATAAAAAGAAAATTAGTTTTTGGAATTATATTGTTCCAATCTGAATTCATAGTCCTTAAATATTTAAACTATATATTCTTTTGGAGCAGTCTAAATTTAACATATTAAGGGTTTACACTTTACACCATCAGGTTGGGGGGAAGAAATCTTGAATTAAAAAATTTGTTTTAAACCATGCAAAAATATGTTAGCAATGGCTTTAGTTATTGCAATGGACAAATTGCTGGCATAGGATAAAAGCTTTAAAAAAACAGTTATTAGAAAAGATAAAATTGTGATTGAAACTCAACTTTTATCTTTATTTTGGGACATAAAATCCCAATTTTCTTTAAAAAGCAAAAAAGGTTTTAAATTTATTACATTAATTCTTGTATGTTGCACGTTTTTAAAAAAAATTCAAAAAAGATTCAACATGTTTGATTTGTTTTGTTTTGGTGAAAATAAAACTTGTTAAAGAGATCTCCTTCAAAGAAATAGAAATAATAAGATAATCATAAAGTGTTAAAAAATGTCTAAAGTTATTTTACAGTCTAATATCATGATAGCTGTATATTAAAGTCTGTTTTCTATTTATTTATTGTTATTGCCTGTTTACCTTTTCCTGGAAGAGTTTAATAAAATAGTCAATATTTGCTAGAAACGCTATCATAACAACAAAATTATCAATATATAATATAAAAATATAATTCTGGTTAAAAGATAGCGTGTCAATTTTTTAATAAATATTGAGACATTATGAGAATTTTAAATCAATTTATGTAAAAACTAACCCTATTTGTCGAAAGAAACTCAGCAAAAAACTTTATTTGTAAATGTATGGTCAAACTAATAAAGATTAGATTAATAAATACTATTATTCTACTAAGAAAAAGGGATTATAAGTACATTACTTAAAACTTGAGTGTGAAATAGTAGTAATCTCCCTTGATCTCAACATCTTCTGTGAACACTTTTAAATGGGCTAGATCCCAAGATTGGATACCCCAAGGTTATAATCCAAGGAAAGTAATTTCAGAAGTGTACGCATCTTTTGTACTGCAGTGTACTGTCTCTGGGCGGTAATGTAAACACAAAACGGATGCCACAGCCTGACATGGGATCAATATTTCCCATAAAAAATCAATGAAATATTCTGGTCATAGAAAACTATTTTGTGAATTATCAAAATTATCAAAATTCTATTATAGTTAAAAAATTCCGCCCCGAGAGAACTGGTTTCAATATGTACGTAGAGTATACGCAACTGCAATTAACTTTCCTTGCATTACAACCTTGGGATACCCTAGTTAACAGTCACAAGATAATAAAGAGAAACTTAATCCATTAGATGAAATATGCTAATTATGTGATCCAAAAATTCACAGCAAAAAAAGTTTTAAAAACTCTTTACATCTACACAATTTTCATATGATTTTTCTACAACAAATTACAATTCTATGTACAGTCACAAAGCTGTTTCATTTTAAATTTCCTTTTAGTTTTAAAGTATTAAACAAAACAAATGGTTTGTTGTTGTTTTTAAACCATCTAAATTCAAGCTAAATGGCATTTTATAAAAACATAAAAGTAGAATTGTGAATTCTTTGAGATTGAAAATTGTAAATTTTTAATCTTTTTTTTACCATTGATAATTTTTCCAGAAAAAAAAGAGTTAAAGCATGGTGGGTTACATTTAGAAAATGAATGAATAGACTGCCTTCTGGCAGATATTAAGGTAATCATCTTTAGACATTTTTTTTGGTTGAAAATTAAAATGTCATTTATGAATTGATTTTCAATCAAGCATGTTTTGACAACTTATATTTCAAGCTACATGTAATTTTTGTAATATTGATTTTACAAGATTATTTTCTCACTCTAGTATGCCGAGTTCAATAACGCCTAATCCAATCAGGGTTCAGTCATGTGTTTGTTGTCTATTCTGAACCAATAGAAATAGTATGGCGGTAACATCTATCTTTCTATCTATCTCATTATCCAATTAGAGTTATGAATCCTTCAATCGGCGCTATCGGTAAATGGAAATATTTACTTCTACTGAAACTATAGTGTTCTTTGAAAAATAAAAAAAAAACAATGACACAGTATATATTCATTTTTTAATCTGTGAATTTTCACAATTAATCAGACATAAAAATCACAAACTCTGATTATCCCTATATCTTAGCATTTCAATGTCGGACACCTTAGATATTTAAAACTATGAATTATTTTAGATCAAATAATGATAGTTTGAAATATTAGCGGTTAACACCAACTGGTTGCAAACATATATTGATTTGAAAATCAGAATTTGTGGCTAAAACTCAGTTCCTTTGCAATTCTATTTAGGTTTTCTCATGGTTACTCTAGGATTTCTTCTGGTTTTTGGAAATTTGTTCAGATGTAAGTTCACGAATCAATCAATTTTTTTATGTTTTTTAAAAATTGCAATTGCAATCATAAATAACAGAAAATACAAAAATAACAAAAAAAAAATGGTCCCTTTTAAGATAAAAAAACAAATGGCTACCTTCAAATTTGTTATTTAAGGATTTTACCTAACTAGTACTGTTTGAAAATGTCTGTATGTTCCAAGCCCTAGGTTAAAATATTCTTTAAAGGAAGTCTGATTTCAATTTAACCTCCATGCAAAGATGGCAATGGTAGATTCACAATGGTGCCCTTAAAATCTTTGTTTAGTGCAGTATGAATTAGAATTAATGTTTATTATTAGAAAACAGATTATTTTCAATTGTGGTCTCTCTACAAAACTGACTTGCGCATTTTTACTACTAGAAAACTAAGAGAATTATCAGAAATAAATACTTTGAAACTTTGAAAAAAAAAAACATTATCTTCCTGATAACTAATCAGAATAGAACCATCTTTGCATGGAGGTTCACTTGAAATTACTTATACAGCCCCTTTAACAAAGAATAGTTTGAGTTAGATTATCTAAAATCTATTCCCTATCTATCTAGGTTTAACCAGCTTGAAACTGAATATGGTTGGTGTTCAACCATCCAAGCTAATTATTGGACAAAATGGGAAGATTCAGTGCAAATATAATCTGGAAGGAGCAGATCTTTATTCTCTAAAATGGTGAGTTTGTAAAACTGAGATCAAAACTTTTGTGGATCATACATCTTAATCGATTGATCTCGAAATCCAATGCGGGCATTTTTAAATTTGGAGATCAATGCTTTATCCTGAGATTAACAACACAAAAGTTTGGACTCCTAAATATTTAAAAAATATTGTCTAATTGTCTATGTCTTTTAAATATTTATTAAAGATTCTTGAGATTCTTATGGTCGGATAGAAATTATTGATAACTGATCATAACTTTGCAATGATTTTTGTCTTCTTTCATTCTTTCCAATCCTTAGTGAAAATTCTTATAATTTCAAAAAAAAAGATGACAACATCATTCCAGAATGTTTTTTGGACCCTACTTTACAAATTTGATGTTGGTCTATCAAAATTATAGACATGTGATGATGTGAGTGTGTGATTTTTGGCAATTTATACAGTTCAAATTAATAGTTAATATGTGTCTAGATAATCCTGTATATTTTTTCTTCTAAACGCCAATCTTCCAGCAAAATAGTATAAATGTTTAATTGGTGAAATTGGGATCAAAGGTTATGGCTTATAAGGACAAAATAGTTTCCTTGTTAATTAACAATTCTATCTGTTCGTTTTTAACTAATTTCGCTCAGGCTTTTATCTAGCTAGAAATATTTAATGTTTAATGTTATTAATAATTACATTATTACATGAAAGGTTTAATTAGGAAATACATTAGTAGTAATATACCGGCCCTAATAAGCTAACAGGCATAATTATATGATTAATTAAATCAGCGTTAGAACTTGTCAACAAGGATTAAATCTGTTTCTTCTGAATCTAAAAAAAAAGTTTTTTACATTTATTTGCAAATCAAACATATATGGGGGTGTTCTTTCAGCAGCAGGGTTGTATTTTTGACCTTTATACCTTGCAATCCGATTTCATAGACCTTTGATATATCAAAGTATGAATTCTGTTAGATCAAAGATACAAAGTTTAAAATATCAAAGGTTACAATTCCCGGACTAGAAAAAAACCATTAAAAAATCTAATTAATTCCAACATATTTCTGAATAATAGAAACACCTTTAAAGGTATTATTCGTTTTCCCTTTTCCTAATTATTGTCATTCTAGCAATTATGTTCTGAGTAATCAATTTCCGCTTCCGCAGGCTAAAATATTCAATTAAAACATTGCCAAAGTTAACTGAAGGAAATATATAAATAGAATTTTTGTTTTTAAACATTCACTTATCTGATTAGAAACTTCTCAAGGGAAATATGTCAAAAGGATTCAAAAATGCATCAACAATATGCACAACAAAAATATTAAAAAACTTGGTCCAAATGCATTTATTTATCATTGTATTCCATTATACTATGTATATTAATAAAAAACCCTTATATTAAAGATCAGTGGCCGAATTTAAAGAATTTAAGCGGCGGTTTAAATTTAAGCCTCGGTTGGTTCCACTTAAAATTGTATCAATTGTTTCAAGATTTAATCCGGCGCTTGATTTAAACCGGGTTTTGGCGGATTTAAACCGCGGCTCAAATTCTTTAAATTCCATCTCAGGATATTTCATTACTAAATTGTTACATAATTGCATTAAAGGGGTTAAATATGTAATTTCTTAGGATGCTCCATTCGAGGGAAAAAAGATTTGTGTAAAAAAAGAATTTGAATAAGATATATGCCCCTTTCTAGGTATAAGAATGGAGTTGAGTTCTATCGCTATATGCCTGGACAAGAAAGAAAAATTACAGTGTATGATGCTCCTGGAGTCACTATTGATGTAAGTTTTAAAAATAATTTTTTTGATTTTTAAAACCGAATGCGGAAATGGGAAAAATATGTTTTGGAGATTTGTTGATGCTTAGTTCTAAAGTTGTTAGAAATGAAAATAAAATAATGATTCTTGATTGATTTGTCGTTTGATTTTGTTTAATTTAGCTGCAGTACAATAACAAATATTGTTGTTTACATTTTGTAATCTCTAGCTGCAGAACAATAACAAATATGTTAATTCCTTTTATATTGTTGTTTACATTTTGTAATCTCTAGCTGCAGTACAATAACAAATATGTTAATTCCTTCTATACTGTTGTTTACATTTTGTATTATTTAGCTGCAGTACAATAACCAATATGTTTAATAACCTTCTATATTGTTATTTACATGCTGCAGTTCAATAACAAATTTGTTATTTACATTTTGTATTATTTAGCTGCAGTACAGTAACAAATATGTTTAATAACCTTCTATATTGTTATTTACATGATGCAGTACAATAACAAATATGTTTATTAACCTTCTATATTGTTATTTACATTTTGTATTATTTAGCTGCAGTACAGTAACAAATATATTGTTATTTACATTTTGTATTATTTAGCTGCAGTACAGTAACAAATACGTTTATTAACCTTCTATATTGTTATTTACATTTTGTATTATTTAGCTGCAGTACAGTAACAAATATGTTTAATAACCTTCTATTTTGCTATTTACATGCTGCAGTACAATAACAAATATGCTTATTTCTTCTATACAGTTGTATTATTTAGCTGCAGTACAGTAACAAATATGAGCTGCATCTTCGGTCCATCATTCTGGAGAGTGCAGGGACTTACAGGTTATAAGAAGTCCAACTTTTTTATCAATTCATCAAAAGCTTTGATAGAATCTTATAAAATATTAATAGAATCTTTGAATATGTAGAGAGACAATAACAAAATGATAGAAATAGCTGAAAGGAGATTCTAAAATTGTTTAATTTAACAATTTGTTATCAGAAAACTTTTTTAATAAGCTACATTTCATTCTTTCATTTTGTAATGTTTAAATGCTTTAATAAAGATATCGTGTGCTTAAATCTATTTTAATTTATTCAAATCTGAATAAAACATTTTTTAGATGTGAGGTATCAACAGAAGCTCCTGATTTTAACACTCTGTCTGAAGTAGTACAGGTAAAAACTAACATATTTTTTATTTTCTATAATTCTCTGCATATATATTTGCATATTGCATCGCATATTACTCTGCATATTACGTTAAATATTACTCTGCATATTACTCTGCAATTTAGAGATGTCAACGTTTTGATTATTCTAGATTTTAGCTTTCGTTACGATAGTGTTCATCAAAAGTATAAACGTTTGAAACGTTACGTTGCATATTATGAAAATGTATGGCATAGAGTAACGTTATCTTAATGAATTTTCTGCACTTAAATATCTTAAATGTTAGTGAAAAAACAGTAAGCTCCGTTACACTTTAGCAGTCCCTGGTTTAAAAACTTTCCCAACGTTGCGTTAAAACTTATGTAATATAACCACAATTTTTTAACGTTCCACTTTCATGCAAAGTAAATGTTTTCAGAGACCTTACGTTACACTTTCACTTGGTTTGAAAACTAAAAGGTGACAAACGTTTTGCTTTAATAAAACGTCACTAGGGCATAGTTCTGCACGTTGCAATGCATTTCAGTGCAAAGAATATTTTTTGTTAACGCTACGTTTCATCTTAAGTTTTCCAATATAAACTCTTTTAATTACGTTTAGAAATTTTACTAAAATGCAACTTTTCTTACGTTACGATTTATCGAAACGTTATTTTAAAAACTTCTTTTGTTACACTTTTTTACAACTGAAAATCAAAACTGTTTATTCGTTTCGTTTCTAAGAAAGATTTGAAAAAAATTTCTATATGTTTCGTTATATGAAAATGTTCAGGCCTTAATGTTTCTAACGTTACACTTTATTAAAAATAATATTGTTTCTAAATGAAAGCATTACAAGATTTTTTCCGTGATAATTACATTCCTACTTTAGTATTTTTCATCCTAAAACATGCCATGCAAAAAAATTGTGTTTTTAATCCCTTTTTCACTCACCTTGTATGTTGCTGTTGTATTGTTAACCTTTTTAGAGAATGTGTAGAAGAATATGCAATATAAAGATGCTATAATATTATTATTTTTAAGGGATTTTAAAATTTGTGAATGCGAGTTTTTAGCATTAGACTTTCAACTCAAGGGTGTGTCTTAAAGGGACTAGAGACGTAATTTCAAGTGACCTTCCATTTATGGAGTGGCATGTCCAGCATAAATTCACAAGATAGGAAAATGCTGGTATTTTCAAATCATTAATCAGATAACGGTATACACGGTACCATTGGGAATCGAGCTTGGCCCTCTTTAAATATAGGATCACTTGAAATTATCATCGTGTAATTGACGAGCTTAAAAATAAACATGTTTTGGGACACTTCATAAAATGAGTTAAAATTCGACAAGGCAAACCATTTTTGCATGTGGAACAGTAGTTTTTTTTCTTTTTTTACTCAATACAAACTGACATTTCTAACAGAAATAATAGTCTTAAATATCGAAGGTCTACAACATTGGGTAGCAAATATATGGATTAGAAATATAAGTTTGTGACAACAACTCAATTCCTTTAGACTTTCTTATCTAACAGAAGTCATAGTCTGAAATATGAAAAGTCTACAATACCAGCTTGCAAAGATATAGAGATTAGAAAATTATAATTTAATTATAAGTTGGTTATCCATGGAAACCCTTTTTGCATTCACAATACATAACTAATGCTAATTCATAATATATATAAAAGTTGATTATGAGGTTGCATAGTGGAGGAACTAGGAGGGGAGGGGTTGTGATTAAGAGTTAGCCAAAACTTTAAGTTTTGCTAATGAGAGATAAGTTCTCAGTTCAAAACAAATTCAAATTTCTACTTCTCTGGGATAAATTTAAAAGTGCTGAGATGAAGAGTAAAACTAAAACTCACCCATTCAATGTAATAGAAAGTATGAAGTTTAATATTTTGCAACCTGGAATAGGTCCTGCAAGACCTGGAAAAGGTCCTGCAGGACCTGAAATAGGTCCTGCAAGACCTGAAATAGGTCCTGCAAGACCTGAAATAGGTCCTGCAGTACCTGAAATAGGTCCTGCAAGACCTGAAATAGGTCCTGCAGTACCTGAAATAGGTCCTGCAAGACCTGAAATAGGTCCTGCAAGACCTGGAATAGGTCCTGCAAGACCTGAAATATGTCCTGCAAGACCTGGAATAGGTCCTGGAAGACCTGAAATAGGTCATGCAAGACCTGAAATAGGTCTTGCAAGACCTGGAATAGGTCCTGCAAGACCTGAAATAGGTCCTGCAGGCTGCAAGACCTAAAATAGGTCCTGCATACCTGCATGGAATAGGTCCTGCAAGACCTGGAGTAGGTCCTGCAAAACCTGGAATAGGTTCTGCAAGACCTGAAATAGGTCCTGCAAGACCTGGAATAGGTCCTGCAAGACCTGAAATAGGCCCTGCAAAACCTGGAATAGGTTCTGCAAGACACTTACCAAAAGGTTTCTCTCAAGCTAACATTGATATTGATAACTAAAACACAAGTCATTCCTTTCAAATACCAAGTTTTTCTCATGAAATCATACAGATTAAAGATAAATGGTTTATCATCTCAAATTCTTTTAAAACTAAATATTAATATTTTCTGTTTCTTTTTTCATGTTAACAATTGTATTACAAAATAAATATTGTATATATCACATCAGGGAATTATGGAATTGAGCTTTACATATTTATTGTGAAGTAATTATTAGTATCAGATTCGTGTAGAACAGAATAAAGAATATTACGGTGTTTTAGTTGTAAAAATGATCTTGTATTCATGGTGCCTATAAAAAAATAAGAGACACTTCTCAAGTTAGTCAAGGACGACAGTTTTTAGAAATACTACAGAGAAACACTTTTCATGTTACATAAACATGCTTAGATACATTTTATATATATATGACGACAATTTTTAAGAATATTAAGAAATTTGTGATAATGAACATGTCTCAAACTCTTATGTTTGTATTCACTTTATCTTTGCAACCTGATGGTGTAAACATTTGATACTTAAAACTAGCCATTATTCAAAGGTGTGCGACATCAGGTTGCCAAGAAGCAAGGATCAGCAAATTTATTCTTGTTTCTTTTATAAACCTGACTTGAATAATCCTGATTAAACTAATCCTGATTAGACTAATCCCGATTAGAATAATCCTGATAAGACTAATCCTGATTAGACTAATCCTGATTAGACTAATCCTGATTAGAATAATCCTGATGAGACTAATCCTGATTAGACTAATCCTGATTAGACTAATCCTGGTTAGAGTAATCCTGATTAGACTAATCCTGATTAGACTAATCCTGATTAGACTAATCCTGATTAAACTAATCCTGATTAGACTAATCCTGATTAGGCTAATCCTGACTAAAGTATTCCTGAGGCCGAATTTAAAGAATTTGAGCCGCGGCTTAAACCCGCTAAAACCCGGTTTAAATTAAGCGCTGGCTTAAATCTTGAAACATTTGATACAATTTTAAGTGGAACCAATCATATTTAAGCCGCGGCTTAAATTTAAGTCGCCGCTCAAATTCTTTAAATTCGGCCTCTGATAAGACTAATCCCTACTCTCTGAATGATAATGAATAAATTTCAGTATTTCCTTATACGAAGTGAGTTAGTCCCCAGAAATTAAACTAATTAAGTTCTAAATTAGCCTTTACAGTTTCCAGACTGTGGTAATAAATTCTGTGAACTTTATGATGTGTGTTTACTGAGATGTAGAACTGGAATTTGCATACTTAAAACACATTGCTTCTGGCACTTGAAACCCTTTGCTCGCTTTTAAAACAAATGAAAAGAACTTTACATTCACTTTTTTATCCCTGGTACACAGGGGTATCTGAGGACAGGGGTATATGAGGACAGGGGTATCTGAGGACAGGGGTATCTGAGGACAGGGGTATCTGAGGACAGGGGTATCTGAGGACAGGGGTATATAAGGACAGGGGTATCTAAGGACAGGGGTATATAAGGACATGGGTATATGAGGACAGGGGTATCTGAGGACAGGGGTATCTGAGGACAGGGGTATCTGAGGACAGGGGTATCTTCTAGGGACAGGGGTATATGGGGACAGGGGTATCTGAGGACAGGGGTATCTAAGGACAGGGGTATCTGAGGACAGGGGTATCTGAGGACAGGGGTATCTGAGGACAGGGGTATCTGAGGACAGGGGTATCTAAGGACAGGGGTATCTGAGGACAGGGGTATCTAAGGAAAGGGGTATCTAAGGACAGGAGTATCTAAGGACAGGGGGATCTGAGGATAGGGGTATCTGAGGACAGGGGTATCTGAGGACAGTGGTATCTGAGGACAGGGGTATCTGAGGACAGGGGTAATGAGGACAGGGGTATCTGAGGACAGGGGTATATAGTTTATTTACATTATATTTTACACATAGATCCAGACTGATATAAACTGCATCAATATTCAAGACTGGGTTGACTTTAAAGTGTTGAAACGCATTGATATAAACCCAATGATACCTTTGGAGCCCTAAACCATACAATTGAAAGCAATATGGCATGTTTTTAGCTACAGTTAAAAAAGTAAGAGACAAAACTCCCAAGGATTTTTGCGTGGTATAAAATATCAGTCCTGTTAAATATCTTTGTTAAAAATATTTAAAAAGCTTGTTTTTTACTTCACATAAAAAACAAAACACTCTCTGCCGAAGAAACGTTGAATAAATTAAACACCACCATTCATTGTCTGTTGTTGTCAAAGCAAAGCTTAACAGCACTGGTGGAGAATACTTTTAACGCCAAGGGATTGTTGCCAGCAAGTTTTAAAATTAGGAACTCTACTAAGTCAATATTACCAATGAAAGACCTCATCTATTTATACTTTGCTTGTGTGTCTGTTGTTTGTTTGTTTGTTTGTATCCAATAAACGTCAAAACTGCTGAACCGATCAGGCCCGAATTTTGTGTGAGACCTCAGATGACCCCGGGAAAGTCTTATAGATGATTAAAATTTAAAGAATTTGCATCCAACAAAATTGTAAAAACAAGCAAAGCTTTTTTTCCCAAAAAGTAAAATTTATGAAACACCATTTTTGATGAAAAACCAACAAAAAAATTGATCAGTGTGTTCTTTGAATTTGTGAATAATCCCTTTAAACTTGTCTAGGTTGATGTCATCTCACTGCCCCGGGGACCTAAAATATCAGGTTTAGAAGCAGCATATTCTCCTGGTGATCTAATCAGAGCTAACTGTACTGCTCTCAACTCTCTACCACCAGCCTCTCTAATCTGGTATATTAACAAGGTAAGCAGCATATTCTCCTGGTGATCTAATCAGAGCCAACTGTACTGCTCTTAACTCTCTACCACCAGCCTCTCTAATCTGGTATATCAACAAGGTAAGCAGCATATTCTCCTGGTGATCTAATCAGAGCTAACTGTACTGCTCTCAACTCTCTACCACCAGCCTCTCTTATCTGGTATATCAACAAGGTAAGCAGCATATTCTCCTGGTGATATAATCAGAGCTAACTGTACAGCGCTTAACTCTCTACCACCAGTCTTTCTAATCTGGTATATCAACAAGGTAAGGAGCAGTGTGTCCCATATTTAGCTACACTCAAAGAATACAGGGTTACCAATAAAGCATGACTTTAATAACGACCTGAAACTCTTAAAGTATATCTGAAGGTTGACTTTGATTTTCTGCTTTCTATATATTGTTTACTTCATGTATACTTCATGATTGGAAGTGTAAGAAATAAGTGCACAGAAACCATTAATGGAAGATAAAAAGACGGAATGAATTCCGAACAGTCGTCTCTGAAGTCTCATCCTTGGTGGTAACCTTTGTATATATTGGGTTTCAGGATAGATCTAATCACTGGCGGGCAATATTCCGCGGATTTTTTTTTTTTTAATTGATGGCAAACTCTGTTAACAAAACGAAAACTCTGTTAAAAATCAGGAAATCTAGTACTATACAGAAATTATGTTACCAAAAGAAAACTCTGCTATAAAAAGCAAAACTCTGTTACCTCACGATAACTTTTTAAATCTAGAGAAAACTCTATTATCAAATTGGAAAACTATGTCACAAACGGTGAACTCTGTTACAAATCTGAAAACTCTAAAACTAAAGAGAAAACTCTGTCACAAACGGTGAACTCTGTTACAAATCTGAAAACTCTAAAACTAAAAAGAAAACTATGTCACAAACGGTGAATTCTGTTACAAATCTGAAAACTCTAAAACTAAAGAGAAAACTCTGTCACAATCGGAAAATTCTGTTACAAATCTGAAAACTCTAAAACTAAAGAGAAAACTCTGTCACAAATCGGAAAATTCTGTTACAAATCTGAAAACTCTAAAACTAAAGAGAAAACTATGTCACAAACGGTGAATTCTGTTACAAATCTAAAAACTCTAAAACTAAAGAGAAAACTCTGTCACAAATCGGAAAATTCTGTTACAAAATTGAAAAAGATAAACAGCAATTATAGTTATTATTTAAAGAGAAATAGTCGTTAGTAAGTCAAACAGCTGTAATATTAATCTAACAAGTAAATTGAAAAATATTTTTAACAGTATGCCATAAATTTAAATGATTAGCTAATATAATCGTCAAATACATATTTTACACATTAATCTTACTAGAAGGTAGGAGATTATTTATCTATACTATCCTATTGTTCTTGTTTGAATTATATTTTAAATTACGCTTACAGTTCCTTTAAACACATATATTTGCGATAGAGTGCACATTTCTGTCGAAAACTGTTTCATGTCATTTTTACATAAATTGAAGAGAAGACTTGTGCATAACTTAAAACTTATTTCCATTTACTATTATTAACTTAAAGTGCAAAAGCAAACTAATCTTGAAACTCTTTGCATAAATGGAAATCTTTGGTGTCAAAAATATTAAAAAGTTTAGTTTATTCAGTTTTACACAGAGGTTGCTGATTAAAGGTACTGTAAGCGTAATTTCAAAAGACTCTCCATGCAAACATGGCATTGTCTGATTTACAACGGTACCAATAAAAGCTTTGTCTGATTTAGTATGATTAATGCATGATTCACTGAAGTTTGTAGAAAGATTTTGACTCCAGTGGAGACCACCGGAGGGAATTCATTTTCACTGGAGGGGTTTGAAAAAATACACCGTATAGTTTTACATAAAATATATTTTTTTGTTATTGATAACTTTGTATGAAACCTGCTTTATATCTAAGAAATATTTTTTAATATTTTCCGGAAGTCAAATATATAAAATATTTATTTATAAAATTAATATAAATATGTTTGCTTGGTTTAGGAACCTGTTACTTCAACTCCTCGCAACAATAGATCTTTGGCCTACTTCCCCTCCTCTATCCAGCAACAACCAGTTTCATTCCTTCAAACATCAGAGGAGAACAACCTTACATCATCAACACTAGAGGCCGTATTCACGCTCAAGCTCAGTCATTTCCAGGTAAAAAACTGCACAGTGGACTAAGGTCAATTTTAATTCGAACAAGGCCGACTCCTTGTACGAGCTTTGGTGACGCAGAGCATGTACTGGCCCGACTGGGTTATTTCAAGGCTTTACACTGGGTAGTCCACACTGGACATTACGACTGCTACCCAATGTTTTCGAACTTTGATATTTTAAGCTTTAAATTCTGATAGATCAAACAGTTGGACATGTAAAAGGTTTAAACCATCAGGTTGCATAGGTATTTGAAAATCTCAGTTTGTGGCAACACCTTAATTATTTTAATAAATGTACGTATTCATATTTATTTAAACTTTCAATTGGAATAATAACAATTATCAAAAACATGGTTTTATAGAAATTTCCGTTTTTCTTCTTTTTTTATCATTTATTCGAAAAAAAACAAAATATCAAATACTTTTTTTCAATTATGCTTATATATTAACTTAATTCAACATCTTGTAAAATTGGAAAGCTATATGCTTAAAAGTTTTATTTTTATTTTGTATTCTTATAAAGTTTAATGGTACAAGGCAAGGTTCAACTATTTTCATCTTTTTTTCCTTTTCTCATCTGCAGGTTCTCCTTTTAAAAACTCTTTTTGCCTGTCTGCAGTTTTGTATCAGTTTTTTAAAGAATTAACGAAGAGGTTAAAAATTCCTTTTAAATACAATCATCGCAGCCACCCATTCTTGCGCATTTAAAAAAATCCTATTCAACATTTCTGATAAAAAATAACCCTGAGGTATAATCCCTTCTCAACAGAAATTCATAGTTTTAAGAGTCTTTTTTTCAAGTGAATTTTATATTTAGATCCCAAAACATGATACAATTCAGGAATATAGAGAGGCTCCTAAGGGATTCTCTCAATATCTAAATTCCTTTCAGAAATTTGGCATTTTATAAAGTTCCAGAAACATTGGTCTCTTTTTTCAATTTTAATTTCTTTAACTTTAAGCCCACATATTTTTAAAGGGACTGTAGTCGTAATTTCAAGTTATGCTCAATTTAAATGGCATCATGTCAGATTCACTACTGTGGTTTCCCTACGAAAGTGATTTATATTACAGAAACAACTAAGGAAATTGTAAGAATTAAAGATTAGCTACTTTTATTCTGCTTTTCATTGAGACAATATTATTTTTATTATATCTGACAGAAATTACTAAAACTAATTTTGACGTAAACTCAATTATACCAGTTAGTTAAAGGAAGCGATGTGCAACAGAAACTTTTAATATTTTTAGACCTTTAAAAATGTTTACGACAATCTGAGAAGGGTCCAAGAATTTAAAATTGTATGCTGTAGAAGTTTGCTTTTTCATCAAATATGCAAATTTGTTATCTTAGATGTAGATATAAGGCAAATCCTAACCAACAACTACCATTTTAAAAACCCAAAGTAGATAGATCCACAGTAAATAATTTCGGTAGGATTTCTGCATAGAAACTGACAGGTGGTTTGTGATGGGGAGAGGGGGAGGGAGGAAGCTGAATTGTATCATGTTTTGGGATCTAAATATAAAATTCACTTGAAAAAAAGAGCCTTAAAACTATGAATTTCTATTGAGAAGGGATTATACCTCAGGGTTATTTTTTATCAGAAATGTGGAATAGGTTTTTTTTTAAATGCGCAAGAATGGGTGGCTGCGATGATTGTATTTATGTAATTTAAAGTGACAGATGACAATGCCAGATTTACAACTGTAACCTTAAAACCTTAATCTGATCAAAAATGTGGAAGATACCATTGAAAAGTCTATATTTCTCTGAGTTTTCTGGTGTTTACAAGAAATGCTCAAGTTACTTTCGCAGAGAAATCGCAAATGAAAATGAATATCATGCATAAAATATCTAGATTTTTTTTTATTTGATGCGAGTGTCAACTTTTGGTACGAGTGCCAACTTATGGTACGAGTGTCAACTTTTGGTACGAGTGTCAACATTTGGTAAGAGTGTTAACTTTTAGTACAAGTGTCAACTTTTGGTACGATTGTCAACATTTGGTACAAGTGTCAACATTTGATACAAGTGTCAACTTTTGGTATGAGTGTCAACTTTAGGTACGAGTTTCAACTTTTGGTACAAGTGTCAACTTTTGGTACGAGTGTCAATTTTTGGTACAAGTATTAATTTTTGGTATGAGTGTCAACTTTTGGTACGAGTGGCAACTTTTGGTACGAGTGTCAACATTTGGTAGGAGTGTCAACATTTGGTACGAGTGTCAACATTTGATATGAGGTCAACTTTGGTATGAGTGTCAACTTTTAGTACGAGTGTCAACTTTCAGTACAAGTGGGAACTTTTGGTACAAGTGTCAATATTTTGTATGAGTGGCAACTTTTGGTACAAGTGTCAACTATTGGTACGAGTGTCAACATTTGGTACGAGTGTCAACATTTGATATGAGTGTAAACTTTTGGTACGATTGTCAACTTTTGGTACGAGTGTCAACTTTTGGTATAACTTTTGGTATGAGTGTCAACTTTTGGTATGAGTGGCAACTTTTGGTACAAGTGTCAACTATTGGTACGAGTGTCAACATTTGGTACGAGTGTCAACTTTTGGTACGAGTGTCAACTTTTGGTACAACTTTTGGTATGAGTGTCAACTTTTGGTGCGAGTGGCAAGTTTTGGTATGAGTGTCAACTTTTGGTACGAGTGGCAACTTTTGGTACGAGTGACAACATTGGTCTCAGATCTTTGACGTTGTATACATGTGATGTAAAACTTGAAATATCTACAAGCATTACTGTTGACAGAGAAAAAGCTGTTTTGAATAAATTCTGAATTTAAATTTTATTTATTTGCATGTTTCAGGATGGAAAACTTAAATTGAAATGTACAGCCTTCCTCGATGAAATTTTTATGCGAAGTGAAGAGGTTAGCGTAGAACAGATTCAACCCCAGTCGACCATGTTCAGTTCCAGAGACGAATATGTACCGCTGGCCCCAACAAGAGACATATACAGGCCAAAAGGATCCCTAGCAGATTTTCAACCAAGTGAAAACGTGAGAACTGTAAGTGGTGCTGTGATAGCTATGGATCCTAAGAATCCATTTCATGATCTACTTAACTCAAAATCACAGCTGATAATTAGCCTCACTACCATAATTGTTTGCAGTAGTTTCAGCATTATTCTATTTTAATGCTAAACTTCTTCATGTACTTACTGCTTTTGATGTCAAAGTTAAATTCTTCAATCTTGCTAAAATGAGTAAACTTTAAAAACTTTTTTTTACATTCTTAAAATATTCTCCTTATGAAAAGTTTTTTGTGTATTTTTATTTATTTGTTTGTAATGCTTAGAATGAATAAGGAAATAATATGTTCAACAAAACTATGTATTAAAGCTTTTTTTAATCCTTTATATTTCTATCTGATATTTCTGAAATTATCTAAAACCCCTTTTTTGTACAAAAATAATCAAAATAATTCAGAACGTTAAAGATTTAATAGCCAACAAATAAAGCTTATATAATAAAGCTTTTTTTCTCAATTATAAAAATTAGCTTTTTTATCAAAAGTGAAAGGACCAAAAAATTTACATTTCAATATCAGCATTCTAAACTTACTGTTTTCCTAACCAATTTAAAGGTAATATTTAACATAACATAAATACTGCTCTGGATAAAAAGGTTGTATTTATCTTGAATGCTTCAAAAACTAATTCTTAATTTAATTTAATGAATGAGTTTTGATTATATTTAGCATTGAGCATATTTTTCTAAGCATCAAAAGTTCATAAGAATCTCTTTATTTTAAAAGTGAAATTTTCATAAGGTATGTAAAAATGTTGGCACTGACCAAATTATAAAAATTATTTTTTGTTGTGACTTTTGAGTTTTTGTCTTCCGTGTTCTGTCAAAGAAAAAATTGTCAGACATTTTTCAGATTTTTGTGGAATCTTACAATAGCCAAAAAAAATTCGAATGTTTGAAAACGAATGAAAATAACAAAAGCCATTTTTATTTTTTATTTAAAAAGATTATATTAGTATATAATTTAGAAAAGATAAAAAAAATAGTTTAGTTTTTTTTTAATTTAACATAAATGTCCTAAAAAATGGTTGTAATAGCCCAGAGTCTGAATTTAATGAATTTGAGCCGTGTCTCAAATCCGCCGAATACCGGTTTCAATTGAGCGCCGGCTTAAATCCAGAAACATTGAATACAATTTTAAATGAAATTAACTATATTTGAGCCGCGGCTCAAATTCATTTCATCAAATTTTATAATATAACCTTTTACATACTCTTTCTCTTCCGTCTTGTTAGAATAGCAAGAAGACCTGTTCCTGTCATATATCATATTATGCTGTTTAAGAATTGTCCAGCTTCAAGGGAAATATCATTCTCTTTGGTGATTTATGTGTAAGATTATTCCAGGTTTTATATTCTAAAAATATATCATCTTATTCCATATCATTTAAAAATAGATGTCACTTCATGATTTAGCATGTAAAGGAGGGGATAGAAAAGTTTTACATACAAACTATTAATTTTAAATCTTGGTTTGATTTAGAAGAAATATTCTTAGATTTTTATTTTTTAAAATCTTCTCTGTACTATGTTTTCTATATTGTTGTACTCTATAACTTTAATATATATTGTTGTATCAATTCTTTTAGATATTTCGACTCAACATATTGTTTTTAAAGAATGATATATACTTTGGAGAAAAAAACTCAGCGGGAGCGGTTGAACCAGCGGTTGAGATCTAG